>NC_081362.1:90649427-90856927 GCF_030684315.1 Stegostoma tigrinum | reverse complement strand
TTCCAAATCTGATCAAGATGAGCCACATAAACAAGGATCAGAGATATAGTCAAAATCAATCAACATTTTTGGGAATAGCTCTTCTCATTGGTGCAATAATTTCTCAGCGAATAATGAACTTACTGTGAGAAGCTTTGCACTATTAAGAACAAGTACCAACATCTAAGGTCATTATGTTATGCTTTTAATGTTTGCCAATAAAATGATAGAGTTTGAAGTGTTTTATACAACCTCAACACCCTATCCTACTCCCTATATGGCTCAACACACACACACACACACACACACACACACACACACACACACACACATGCATACACGCATGCACACACATGCACACACACAAACATGCATACACACATGCATGTGCGCGCACACACTCACACACACACACATACATATACACGCACAAAGTAAGGTTGTTTACCAGTGATTAAACAATGTTCAGCACTATCTGTGACTCCTTAGATACTGAAGCAGACCATGTTCAAATACAGCAAGTTCTGGACAATATCCAGGCTTAGGTTGACAAGTGGCAAGTAACATTCGCGCCACACAAATCCCAGGCAATGACCATCACAGTAAGAGACAATCTAACCATAGTCCCTTGAAATTCAATGGTGTTACCATCACTGAATCCTGCGCTATCAACATCCCAGGGGTTACCATTGACCAGAAACTCAGCTGGACTCACCACATAAACACAGGGGCTACAAGAGCAGGTCAGAGGCTATGCAGCAAGTAACTCACCTCCTGACTCCCCAACGCCTGTCTACTATGTACAGGGCACAAGCCAGGAGTGTGATGAGATGCTCCCCACTTGCCTGGATGGGTGCAGCCCCAACATCACCCAAGAAGCTGGAAGGTTCGTTTTCAGACGTTTCGTCACCATTCTAGGTAACATCATCAGTGAGCAAGCGGGACATAACACCAGCGCTTCGTCGGAGGCTCACTGATGATGTTACCTAGAATGGTGACGAAACATCTGAAAACGAACCTTCCAGCTCAGCGAGCAAACTCACGTCCAGAACCTCAACCTGAGCTACAAATCTTCTCAAAACTCGCTATCACCCAAGAAGTTTGACACCATCCAGGACAAAGCAATCCACTTGATTGGCACCACATCCACAAGCATCCACTCCCTTCACCACCGACGCTCAGTAGCAGCAGTGTGTACTATCTACAAGATGCACCCAAGATCCTCAGACAGCACCTTTCAATCCCACGAGAACTTTCATCTTGAAGGACAAGGGATACATGGGAACACCACCCTCTTGCAAATTCTCCTCTGAGCCATTCACCATCCTGGCTTGGAAATATATCGCCGGTCCTTCACTGCCACTGGGTCAAAATCCTGGAATTCCTTCCCTCATAGCATCATGTGTCAACCCACAGCACATAGGCTGCAGGGGTTCAAGAAACCAGCTCACCCCCACCTTCTGTGCTGTAGGTTTCTTTGTTTCTCAAGGGGGCAGCTAGGGACGGGCAATAAATGTGACATCCACACCCCCCAAATGAACAAGTAAAAAAATGCACACATAAGCGAGCAAACACATACACATACATAAGTACAACACACACACAAAAAGCAGACACACACATTCATACATGCTCACTTCAGTTACTCATCATCACCATTATCATCATCAGCAGTTCCTTGCTGACAAGGATGACTCTCAGGGTGAGTCTCTATGTGAATGTACAGACTGATGACCACAGGCTCTGTTACACTCAGGGCCGGTGGTGGCCAGGGGAAGGGGTGGGTGGGATGTTGGTGTGACAGTGCGCTCCCATTTTGCTGTTTGCCCCTGGCTTCCACATTTTCCCAACAGCAAGTCTCCAGGTGCTCGACGCCTTCCCGGCTGCTCCTGCTCTGCTTTGAGCGGTCTTGGGTCAGTAATTCCCAGGTGTCGGTGGGAATGCTTCACATCACCAGTGATGCCTTGAGGGGATGACTGAAACACCTCCACTGTCCACCTGGGGCTCGCTTGCTGTTATGTATCCGGGAGTAGAGCACTTACTTGGGGAGTCTTGTGTCAGTCATGTGGACAATGTACCCAGGCCATTGTAGCAAGGGTGGTCAGTTCCTCGCTGCTGGGGATGTTGGTCTAGTCGAGCATGCTCCTTAGTACATCTTTCTTCCCAGTAGATTCATAGGATCTTGCATGGGAAGCTTTGGTGGTACTACTCCAGTGCCTAGAGGTCCCACTTTAGTTACTGCTGAACTACGGCACCCAGAAATAACACAGCAATTCTAACCTGTGGAATTTCAATTTCCTCCAGATTGCTTGAACAAGAAATAACATCTCTGCTCTCTCCCAAAATATAAGGATGCTGCATTCTCAGTGAATTAAGGCAAGTTTCAATCCAGGAGTGTCCCGATATCACAGCTTCACATTGACAATTTCACTAAGAGACAACAAGGGTGACTGAGGGGTGGAAGAGTCACAATGATGCAGACTTACATTCTAAGACTCTGCTTCTATCTCTGTTTCAGAAGAAGAGTTCCAAAGACTCATGAGAAAGAAAGTCTAATGTCTGTTTTAAACGGCGACCCCTAATTTTTAAACACTGATTTCTAGTTGTAGATTCTCCCATGAGAGAGAGCGATCATCCTGTCCATTTTTACCCTCTCAGGGCCTTTCAGGATTTCATGTGTTTTAGTGAAAGCACCACTTACTCTAAACTCAGTTGGATACAAACATAGCCTGTCCAATTTTTTGTTGTCAGGCAACCCGCCCATTCCAACTATTAATCTGGGAAACCTTCTCTGAACTGTTTCCAATAGCTTCATCCTTCATCCTTCCTTCAATCAGCACACATAGTAATTAGGACTTGATTTTAGCAAATGCCCTAAAGAACTGAAGCATAACCTCCCCACTTTTGTGTTCATTTCACTTACCAAAAATGACCACACTCTATTAGCTTTCCAGATTACTTGCTTTCCCAGCAGACTAACCTTCCACGATTCATACATTAGGACACCCAGATTCCTCTGCATCTCAGAGCTCTGCAATCTCTCATGATACAGAAAATATGCTATATTTTAATTTTTCTTGCCAAAATGAACACCTTTTTCTGAAATGATACCTGCTTTGCTGTTAAAAACAGACAGAATTTAATGTCATGCCTGAAACCTCAATGTGAATTAGAATTCCTACAGACACAGGCTATTTAGCCCATGAAGTCTGCTCATCCAAAGAGGATCCCACCCATATCCCTGCATTTCCCATGACCAACCCATCTAGCCTGCAAATCCCTGGACACTATGAGGCAATTCAGCACAGCCAATCCACCCTAACCTGCACATCTGTGCCACCCTGTTCCGTAAACATTTTTGAACAGTTTATCATCTCAAGGCTTTACTGTATCTTACCAAACTAATCTCATTAACTACTTATCCTGGCCCTGTCTCGCTGCGCGCCATTCCTGAAACAACGCACCACTGATGGGATATCCCAGAATTGACTGGCATCCCTGGCACCACTGCCATCTTTAAGAGGCTGTTGTGTGTCCACACAAGCACCGTCAGTCTCGAGCTGCTCGGCACAGTTCCTGACGTTTGTCTCTGACGTGGGGAATTTGCCATCTGGCCTTGCGGGCAGGGATCCAAGGCTCCAGTTGCTGGATCGATTGGTTCCCAGTTCAGGTGTCCACCTTCTCTCCTCACACTCATTCTAGCATCTGCTGCTGTGCCCACCTTCAGAACAAAGCTCATACCTCACACTTCCACCACAGTCTGCAGCATCTTCCCTTGCTCGCTGTTGGCCGCCCCAATCGCAAAAACCACAAACACTGCACGCCCTCTGCTTTGCCTTGGGACACCTCCACACTGCACTAACACTAACAGCGATGTCACTCACTTTCATCACCCTGAGTACCTACCTGTCTCTCATTCCAGGAGGAAAACAGCCCACAGTAGGGTAGAAAGAGTCAGTGGGTTGCTAGATAGTTGGCTCCTCCCCTCTTGAGAGGAAACCATCCTGACCCTGTGCACCCACTAGCTGCTGAACAGACCATCTCCCAGCTTCTAGATGGGTGCAAGGGCCTGGTTATGCTGGGAACCTCTGACTGAAGGCTACCCCCCTTGAGGACGTCAAGGACAATCTTCCTGGCACGGTGCCTGTTTCCAACTGGCACGGCAATCCAGCAGCATTGTGTAACCTGGTATGTCTGGCTGAGCAGGAAAAGAACAAAAAAAGCAAGATGAGGTAGAGGTGCTGTGAATATCCACTTTGGCTCAGAGGGAGCAAGGGCTGTGAGAAGAAACAAAAGAACCTAGAGATATAGCTTGTTCCAGTCAAGAGCTGGGGGTGTGTGCGCCAACGTACAGCACTGCAGGGCAGCAGCATTCCCGAAGTCAATCAGAGATGTGCTTCTTAGACATTTTGTTGTCAGAATACCGTGAGCGGTTTGAGCTCCATATCGAAGGAAGGATGGGTAAGCATTGGAAACGGTTCAGAGAAGGTTTACAGCAATGAGCGCGGGTTGGAGGCTTTGTCATATGTGGAACAGATGATAATCTGGGTGTGTACTCAATGTAGGATAGAAGGATGAGCGGGGGATCTAATTGAAACTTACAGAGTACAGAGAGGAACAAACTGAGTCGATGTGGAGACGATATTCCCACCGGTGAGTGAAACCAGGACCAGGGGGCACAGCATCAGAGTGAAGGGGGAACACTTCAGAGCTCAAATGAGGGGAATATTCAGCAGCAGAGGGTGGAGAATGTGGGGAACTCACTGCTACAGAGGACGGTGAATGTGGGGAACTCACTGCTGCCAGAGGGCGGTGAATGTGGGGAACTCACTGCAGCCAGAGGACGGAGAATGTGGGGAACTCACTGCAGCCAGAGGGGGAAGAATGTGGGGAACTCACTGCAGCCAGAGGGCGGAGAATGAGGGGAGCTTACGGCAGCCAGAGGGCAGTGAATGTGGGGAACTCACTGCAGCCAGAGGGCGGTGAATGTGAGGATCTCACTGCAGCCAGAGGGCGGTGAATGCGGGGAGCTCACTGCATCCAGAGGCCGGTGAATGCAGGGAACTCACTGCAGCCAGAGGGCGGTGAATGAGGGGAACTCACTGCAGCCACAGGGCAATGAATGAGGGGAACTCACTGCAGCCAGAGGGCGGTGAATGAGGGGAACTCACTGCTACAGAGGGCGGTGAATGTGGGGAACTCACTGCTACAGAGGGCGGTGAAAGTGGGGAACTCACTGCAGCCAGAGGGTGGTGAATGTGTGGAACTCACTGCAGCCAGAGGGCGGTGAATGTGGGGAACTCACTGCAGCCAAAGGGCAATGAATGAGGGGAACTCACTGCAGCCAGAGGGTGGTGGAGACCAAGTCATTGAGTGTATGTTTTTTCTTCTTCATTCACGGGATGAGGGCATCACTGGCTCGGACAGCATTTATTGCCCCCTCCCTGACTGGCTAGAGGGCAATTGAGTCAACCACGTTGCTGAGGGTCTGGAGTCACATATCGGCCAGACCAAATAAGGATGGCAGTTTCCTTCATTCATGAACCAGACGGGTTTTTCCTGACAATCAACAGTGAATTCCTGTTCAGCATTAGATTCTTAATTCTAGATATTGTTATTGAATTCAAGTTCTATCATCAGTTGTGACGGGATTTGGACACGGGTCCCCAGAATATTATCTCGGTCTTTGTGTTGACAGTCTAATGATAATACCACTAGGCCATTGCCTCCCCATTCTGTGTTTAAGACAGAGACAGATAGATTCTTGACTACTTATGGGAGAAGTTATGAGAATGGGTTTGAGAAACATATCAGTCTCAGTGGGCTGAATGGCCTCTTTCTGCTGCTATATCATATGGTCTACAGATGCCTATCTCTGCAGTTGTGGTGTTTGTGTGGCTGGTGACCATGGAGTGCGCCAGGAGATATTGATACCCAGTGTCCAACATGGAGGTGGGCAGCGAGCTGAAATCACCAGTTACCCACTCAGAATCCCATGCCCAGAACTCTCAGCATTTCGCTTGTTTGGCGTGTTTGCAAATAGATAGGAAGGTGCATGTTAATGAGGCGAGTTGTGCAGTTAATACGGCCTTAGTAATCCCTCGCCTTTGGCAACTTGCTTCTGCCTTGCAAGAAAATCATCTCACCAATCATCAAATGCATAAAAGATGCAGTGAGTTGTTTATGACGTTGAGATAGACTACAGCAGAGTTATCGCTAGATTACTACATAAATCACAACATTGCCCACATTGCTTTGGCCACTGTAACAGGCAGCCCCATAATGGTTCAGATCAATCGGGGGAAGGCAATGGCTTAGTGCTGGAATGTTAACCCTGGAGACCCACGGCAGATGGTGGGATTTGAATTGCATAAAAATCTGGAATGAAGAGTCCAATGATGACCATGAATCAGTTGCCGGTTGTCAAAAAAAAACCCATCCAGGTCACTACTGCCCTTTAGGGAAGGAAACTGCCATCCTTCCCTGGTCTGGCCTACACGTGACTCCAGACCCACAGCAATGTGGTTAACTCTTAACTGCCCACTGTAATGACTAAGAGAACAATTTCCCAGAGATCAGGCCAAAGTGGAGGAGCCCAAGGTCTTGCAGGGAGTGTACTCAAGAAAGACTGTTGAAGCCTCACCTTCATTCCTTTATTTTTCCACTTAAGCATTAGCAAGGACTGTAATGTTAACTTCTAACTTTATTTCTTTATTTTATACTAAGAACGATGGTAATGCATTAATTTTAACTTTGTTTCTCAGTGTTACTACTTGTGCCTAAGTGAGGTACTTTATCTTTTGTTCATCTGTGGGATGTTGGCCTTGCTAGCTGGGCCAGCATTTCTTGCTGATCCCTATTGCTTTGGGGAAGAATTACTGAAGTTTATTGAGGGTAGATAGCCCCATAGTGCTGCAAGGGAGTGACAGACAGAGAGAGAGAGAATTCCAGGATTTTGGCCCAGCGAAGGAACGGCAATATTTTTTTAAGAGAGAGTGGTGAGTGGCTTAGAGCGGGGTCGGGGGGGGGGGGGGGGGGGGGGGCACCTACAGAGGTTGAAGTTTCTACGCTCTAGATTCTCGTTCAATGCCAAATGGTTTAATTCCTTTCCTACTGCTTTGTTGTGGCTGAAACACTAAGTGGTCACCTTGCTCACTTCAGAGGGCAGTGAGGAGATGGCCACACTGTCGCAGATGTGTAACATAGACTGGGATAAGAATGGCAGATTTCCTTCCATAAACAACAGTGGTGAACCAGATGGGGCTTTGAACAATAGTAGCTCCATGAAGATCATTAGATGTACTTCTACTCCCATCTTTATTAATTAATTTTACACTTTACCGTTTGCACAATGGCTCAGTGGTTAACACTGCTGCCTCACAGCACCAGGGGCCTGGGTGTGACTCCAGCCTCAGGTGACTGTGTGGAGTTTGCTCGTTCTCCCTGGGTTTCCTCCCACAGCCCGAAGATTGTAGATCACAGAATCCCTACAGTATGGAAACAGGCCCTTCAGCCCAACAAGTCCACACCGACCCTCAGAGCGTCCCACCCAGACTCATCCCCCTCTAACACACCTAAGCTACACATCCCTGAACACAATGGGCAATTGAGCCTGGCCAATCCGCCTAACCTGCACATCTTGGGACTGTGGGAGGAAACTGGAGCATACAGAGGAAGCCCACACAGACACAAGGAGAATGTGCAAACTCCGTACAGACAGCTGCCCGAGGGTGGACTTGAACCTGGGTCCGTGGAGCTGTGAGGTAGCAGTGTTAACCACTGAGCCACCGTGCCGCCCATGTGCAGGCTAAGTGGAGTAGCCATGGGGAATATAGGGTTACTGGAATGGCCTGGGTAGGCAGCTGTTCAGACTGTCGGTGTTGGCTCGATGGGCCATATGGCCTCTTCTTGCACTGTAGGGATTCTAGTCTATGGTTCACACACATGCCCCCATTCACTTGGATTTCTGTGTTGGTAATATTAGTGCTGTGCCACTCTCCTCTCCCATGAAGTACATATTTTTGCAGTACTGTCTTTTTAATTCTTCCACAGCCACTCCCCCTTTCACCTCAGCCGAATGACCAGAGTCCAGTTTCCTCACTGAACCTCAGGTGCTTCAAATTGTAAGCATTTTCCAGACATGAAGCCAGGGAGATAGGGCTCTCACACTGCCCCGGTGTGGATCAGGGGACCGGTGTAAAGCCTAACACAGCAGAATACACATTCTCCAGCAGCGGTATCTGACAGCTACTCCACAGTAAGACAATCAGGTGATACTTCTCACACTGAGGCTCTGAGCATCCCGGGAGCTATCCACACATCGCTCGGTGACCTGAGTCAGAAGCAGAGCTGTCCTGGTCTAACTCAGCATTGGTTTAGAGCCACCTTGAGAAGGAGAAAGTCAGGCTTCCTAGACAGAGAGCATTCATCCAGACAGGACAGCATTTACCCACACCAGGAGGGTCCCTGCCCGGGATAGAGTTACACTGACAGGACAGCATTTACCCACACAGAGATAACAAAGTGTGGAGCTGGATGAACACAGCAGGCCAAGTAGCATCTTATGAGCACAAAAGCTGACGATTCGGGCCTAGACCCTTCATCAGAGAGGGCTCCGAAATAAATAGGGAGAGAGGGGGAGGCTGACTGAAGATGGATTGAGGAGAAGATTGGTGGAGAGGAGAGTATAGGTGGGGAGGTAGGGAGGGAATAGGTCAGTCTGGAGAGGATGGACAGGTCAAGGAGGCGAGATGAGGTTAGTCAGTAGGAAATGGAGGTGCGGCTTGAGGTGAGAGGAGGGTATGGGTGAGACGAAGAACAGGTTAGGAAGGCGGGGACGAGCTGGGCTGGTTTTGGGATGCAGTGGGGGCAGGGGAGATTTTGAAGCTTGTGAAATCCACATTGATACCATTGGGCTGCAGGGTTCCCAAGCGGAATATGAGTTGCTGTTCCTGCAACCTTCAGGTGGCATCATTGTGGCACTGTAGGAGGCCCATGATGGACATGTCATCTGAGGAATGGGAGGGGGAGTTGAAATACTTTGCGACTGGAAGGTGCAGTTGTCTATTGCGAACCGAGCGGAGGTGTTCTGGAAAGCGGTCCCCAAGCCTCCGCTTGGTTTCCCCAATGTAGAGGAAGCCACACCGGGTACAGCGGATGCAGTATACCACATTGGCAGATGTGCAGGTGAACATCTGCTTGATGTGGAAAGTTATCTTGGGGCCTGGGATAGGGGTGAGGGAGGAGATGTGGGGGAAAGTATAGCACTTCTCGCGGTTGCAGGGGAAGGTGCCGGGTGTGGTGGGGTTGGAGGGGAGTGTGGAGCGAACAAGGGAGTCACGGAGAGAGTGGTCTGTCCGGAAAGCAGACAAGGGTGGGGATGGAAAAATGTCTTTAGTGGTGGGGTCGGATTGTCGATGGCGGAAGCGTCAGAGGATGATGTGTTGTATCCAGAGGTTGGTGGGGTAGTATGTGAGAACGAGGGGGATCCTCTTAGGGCGGTTATTGCGGGGAAGGGGTGTAAGGGATGTGTTGCGGGAAATGCGGGAGATACGGTCAAAGGCATTTTCAACCACTGCCGGTGGGGGGTGGGGGGGTGGGGGGGCAGCGGCGGTTCTTGAAGAACTTGGACATCTAGGATGTGCGGGAGTGGAATGCCTCATCCTGGGAGCAGATGCAACGGAAGCAAAGGAATTAGGAATAGGGGATGGAATTTTTACAGGAGGGTGGGTGGGAGAAGTTGTATTCTAGGTAGCTGTGGGAGTCGGTGGGCTTGAAATGGACATCAGTTTCTAGCTGGTTACCTGAGATGGAGACTGAGAGATCCAGGAAGGTGAGGGATGTGCTGAAGATGGCCCAGGTGAACTGAAGGTTGAGGTGGAAGGTGTTGGTGAAGTGGATGAACTGTTCAAGCTCCTCTTGGATGCATGAGGCGGTGCCGATACAGTCATAAACGTAACGGAGGAAGAGGTGGGGTTTGGGGCCAGTGTAGGTGCGGAAAAGGGGCTGTTCCATGTAACCCACATCAGTTCGCAATAAACAAGCGCACCTCCCAGTCGCGAAGCATTTTAACTCTCCTTCCCATTCCTCAGACGACATGTCCATCCTGGACCTCCTGCAGTGCCACAATGATGCCACCCGAAGGTTGCAGGAACAGCAACTCATATTCCGCTTGGGAACGCTGCAGCCCAATGGTATCAATGTGGACTTCACAAGCATCAAAATCTCCCCTTCTCCCACTGCATCCCAAAACCAGCCCAGCTCGTCCCCGTCTTCCTAACCTGTTCTTCCTCTCACCTACCCCCTCCTCCCACCTCACGCCGGGCCTCCATTTCCCACCTACTAACCTCATCCCAACTCCTCGACCTGTCCATCCTCCCCGGACTGACCTATCCCCTTCCTACCTCCCCACCTATACTCTCCTCTCCACCTATCTTCTCCTCTATCTATCTTCGATCTGCCTCCCCTTCTCTCCCTATTTATTTCAGAACCCTCTCCCCCTCCCCCTTTTCTGATGAAGGGTCTAGGCCCGAATCGTCAGCTTTTGTGCTCCTGAGATGCTGCTTGGCCTGCTGTGTTCATCCAGCTCCACACTTTGTTATCTTGGGTTCTCCAGCATCTGCAGTTCCCATTATCTCTGATCGCAGCATTACCCACACAGGAGGGTCTCTGCCTGGGATGGAGTTCCACAGACAGGACAGCATTTATGCAAATAAAAGCAAAATATGCAGATACTGGGACTCCGAAATAAAGACACAATGTCCTGGAGAAACTCAGCAGGGCTGGCAGGTTCTGTGCAGAGTTAAGGGCCCAGTATGACTGTTCTTCAGAACAAACTCTAAATGTTCACTCCACCTCTCCTATCACGGACACTTGAAGATCTGCATTCTCTCAGTGCATTACTGTAAATATTCACACAGGAGAGCAAGTACACAGACAGGGGGGTAATTACATATATGGGGGGGGTAATTGCACAGACGGGGGGTATTTACACAGACAGGAGGGTAGTTACACAGACAAGGGGTAATTAAACAGACTGAAGGGTAATTGCACAGATAGGAGGGTAATTACGCAGACAGGAGGGTAATTACACAGACAGGAGGGTAATTATACAGGAGGGTAGTTACACAGACTGGAGGGTAATTACACCAATGTGGGTATTTACACAGGCAGGAGGGTAGTTACACTGATATGAGGGCATTTACCCATACAGAAAGCTAATTAACCCATTCAAAGGGTTTTTATGTAGATTCAGAATATTTTTCCAGAGAAGAAGCTAGTTTGCCCGTCTGCAGGGTAGTTACCCAATCAAGAGGCTGGTTTACCCAAAAGTTATTCCAAAGAGCACAGAATGAAGGCTCCTTCTCTCCCTTCCCCCCTCCCCTTCGCCAGCCTGCTCCGCATTGTGACCCAGTCGGATTTTCCTCAGTATCAGTCACTGCGCTCTGCACCACGGTCACACCTGGGGGGAGGAGGGTGCAAGAGGCCAGCTTATACTCAGCCTCCCTCCTTTACCTCTCTGAGAGAAAGTGAGTCACACCATTTGACATCAAACAGTAAAGAGGCCCCAGTTCTACGTGGGACCTGTGCTGAGTTGTTGGAGCTGGAGCTGAAAGGAATCACAAACTCTCACTAGTCAGGCAAGAAGGCTGTTCAGCCCATCATTCCAATACTGGCTAGAAGTGCAAGCTTTCCAAAGTGCCCCACCTCTCCCCTGCTAGTTCTCCGCGTGCTTGCAACTGGGAGTAAAACAGTCAGAACCCGTGTTCCTGAAGTAGGTATCCAAAAGAACTCCACTGAGGCCAGTACCCCATCACCAAGTCACTTTATTTACATGCACATAGCACAAGTCATTGACCCAGCTAGCTCAGAGCTCGCTTCTAGAGTGAACAGAGCTTCTGTTTCTATCTGTCAGCCAGGGGTCCCTGGTGGGACCAGCCCCAATTGGGGAACTCATATCCTATGATGGTCACCTGATTGACATCATTTCAGTCGTGACAACGCCCACTCCTTCTTTGGCATTGTCACCAGCCTATCACTCCCCATGATGTACATGTACATGTCGATGATGTATGAAGAGGCTCAAGGCGATAGCTAGGGCAGTCGCAGTTAATTGATCACACCACCTTCAAATGCTCCTCAGGGCTCTGTAAAGATCAAGGGCAGTGATATTAACATTTAAAAACTTCCAGGCAAACCTGTAAATTAAACCTGATTGTGCAAAGCAACTGAAGGGTATAAATAAATATCAAATTAAATGGTTATAGAAATGTTCACCTCTAACATGACTGGCCAGTGACCGCTCTTGTGTTTAATGATGTCTGTCTTACACCACACACCTCCCGAGCTTTCCAAAGAGACTGCAGCCTGGTTCAGAAGTAGAGTTACCTTTGGAACAGAGCTTCCCATCTGCCCTCTCACATGGACCACAAAGACACCATGTGTCTGCTGGCCTTGTCCTTCTGGTCGTTGGCAGGGGATGGCGACACGGCCAATGTATCCAGTGGCTGGAGAGTGAGAAATCTTGCACAAAGTCCTGCCTGATGTTCTATTGCATGTGGGCCAGCTGGGAGGTTGGGGTAGGGATAGGACACTAGCCACAGGAGTTGACAAAGGTCTCAGGGCCCTGAAGATTGACTGGGAGACAGACCTCAGGGCACGGTGCTCCCGGAATCTGAAATGAAAATGTGCGACTTCTGTTAGTGATTGGCAACTTGCATGACTCACTTGCTCCACACCTCTCTGAATTCCTCCTCAGATTTCTGGGGAAGTAGTTGACTGTACGGATTTGATGTGTCCCCCTGTTTCCTTGGCTTATTGCACTGGTGATCTGCAGAAACCTGGTTTTATTTGCCATTAGCAATCAGTGCGTCCTCCTCACATTGTTTACACTGCAAACCACAGGCTCAAACCAGCCCTGACATGGTGACTCACAGAATCCAGCTAACTACCCACACTCTCACTCTCCCTCTGCCTCTGAGGATGTCAGTGTTTCTTTGTCTGTCAGAAGCGATTACTGTCAACAAAGGGGATTTTTCTGAAACATTGGGGTTTTGTTTCATTGTAATTCGTTTTCTTTTTACAGCGTTAAAGCTCATTTCATTTCTCTAGCGACATGTAGAACTGCAAGGTCAGCATGTTTTCTTAGACCAGACTCCTCCCTTGTCTGAATCCTCCCTCTCACTCTCCCCTCTCACGCTCTACTTTTCCTGGGTATGTGAGGAAGATACCAAGGCATTATTCCAAAGCTAAGCCAGGGTGCCATTCCCAGAGTCCTGAGCAATTCTTCACCGTCAGACAGCATCACCGGAATGGGTAGTCTGGGCCGTAATCACGTTGCTGCTTGCTGGGCATTGAGCTTCCTGTGTGCAAATTGGCTACTGCAATTCCTATTTGACTGCAGTAACTGCACTGTGATAATGACTTATCAACAGAAAAGTGATTTTGGTATAACTTGAGGTCATGAAAGATACTCTATACATGCAAGTCCTTTCTTCACTTCCCCATTACAGGAGGTGATGGTTTAATGGTATTATCGCTGGACTGTTAGTCCAAAGACCCAGATAATATTAGCAAGTTTTGAGAAGATTTATAGCTCAGGTTGAGGTTCTGGATGTGAGTTTGCTCACTGAGCTGGAAGGTTCGTTTTCAGACGTTTCGTCACCATTCTAGGTAACATCATCAGTGAGTCTCCGGTGAAGCGCTGGTGTTATGTCACACTTTCTATTTGTGTGTTTAGGTTTCCTTGGGTTGGTGATGTCATTTCCTGTGTTGGTGATGTCATTTCCGGTTCTTTTTCTCAGAGGGTGGTAGATTGGCTCCAAATCAATGTGTTTGTTGATGGGATTCCGGTTGGAATGCCATGCTTCTAGGAATTCTCGTGCATGTCTCTGTTTGGCTTGTCCTAGGATGGATGTGTTGTCCCAATCAAAGTGGTGTCCTTCCTCATCTGTATGTAAGGATACGAGTGATAGTGGGTCATGTCGTTTTGTGACTAGTTGATGTTCATGTATCCTGGTGGCTAGCTTTCTGCCAGTTTGTCCAATGTAGTTTTTGTCACAGTTCTTGCAAGGTATTTTGTAGATGATGTTTGTTTTATTTGTTGTCTGTATAGGGTCTTTTAAGTTCATTAGCTGCTGTTTTAGTGTGTTGGTGGGTTTGTGGGCTACCCTGATCCCAAGAGGTCCGAGTAGCCTGGCAGTCATTTCGGAAATGTCTTTGATATAGGGGAGAGTGGTTATGGTTTCTGAGCCCGTTTTGTCTGTTTGTTTGGGTTTATTGCTGAGGAATCGGCGGACTGTGTTCATAGGGTACCCGCTCTTTTTGAATACGCTGTATAGGTGATTTTCTTCTGCTCTGCGTAGTTCCTCTGTGCTGCAGTGTGTGGTGGCTCGTTGGAATAATGTTCTAATGCAGCTTCGTTTGTGGGTGTTGGGATGGTTGCTCCTGTAGTTCAGTATTTGGTCCGTGTGTGTTGTTTTCCTGTAGACGCTGGTTTGAAGTTCCCCATTGGCTGTTCACTCTACTGTGACGTCTAGGAATGGCAGTTTGCTGTTGTTTTCCTCCTCTTTTGTGAATGTTATGCCAGTAAGGGTATTATTGATGGTCTTGAAGGTTTCCTCTAATTTGTTTTGTTTAGTGATGACAAAGGTGTCATCCACAGAGCGGACCCAAAGTTTGGGTTGGATGATTGGCAGAGCTAATGGGAACTGCAGATGCTGGAGAATTCCAAGATAATAAAATGTGAAGTTGGATGAACACAGCAGGCCAAGCAGCATCTTAGGAGCACAAAAGCTGACGTTTCGGGCCTAGACCCTTCATCAGAGAGGGGGATGGGGAGAGGGAACTGGAATAAATAGGGAGAGAGGGGGAGGCGGACCGAAGATGGAGAGAAAAGAAGATAGGTGGAGAGGAGAGTATAGGTGGGGAGGTAGGGAGGGGATAGGTCAGTCCAGGGAAGACGGACAGGTCAAGGAGGTGGGATGAGGTTAGTAGGTAGCTGGGGGTGCGGCTTGGGGTGGGAGGAAGGGATGGGTGAGAGGAAGAACCGGTTAGGGAGGCAGAGACAGGCTGGACTGGTTTTGGGATGCAGTGGGTGGGGGCGAAGAGCTGGGCTGGTTGTGTGGTGCAGTGGGGGGAGGGGACAAACTAGGCTGGTTTAGGGATGCAGTAGGGGAAGGGGAGATTTTGAAACTGGTGAAGTCCACATTGATACCATATGGCTGCAGGGTTCCCAGGCGGAATATGAGTTGCTGTTCCTGCAACCTTCGGGTGGCATCATTGTGGCACTGCAGGAGGCCCATGACGGACATGTCATCTAGAGAATGGGAGGGGGAGTGGAAATGATTTGTGACTGGGAGGTGCAGTTGTTTGTTGCGAACTGAGCGGAGGTGTTCTGCAAAGCGGTTCCCAAGCCTCCGCTTGGTTTCCCCAATGTAGAGGAAGCCGCACCGGGTACAGTGGATGCAGTATACCACATTGGCAGATGTGCAGGTGAACCTCTGCTTAATGTGGAATGTCATCTTGGGGCCTGGGATAGGGGTGAGGGAGGAGGTGTGGGGACAAGTGTAGCATTTCCTGCGGTTGCAGGGGAAGGGGCCGGGTGTGGTGGGGTTGGAGGGCAGTGTGGAGCGAACAAGGGAGTCACAGAGAGAGTGGTCTCTCCGGAAAGCAGACATGGGAGGGGATGGAAAAATGTCTTGGGTGGTGGGGTCGGATTGTAAATGGCGGAAGTGTCGGAGGATGATGCGTTGTATCCGGAGGTTGGTAGGGTGGTGTGTGAGAACGAGGGGAATCCTCTTAGGGCGGTTGTGGCGGGGGCGGGGTGTGAGGGATGTGTTGCGGGAAATACGGGAGATGGCACCCGGAACACCTTCCATTTCAAGCCCACCGACTCCCACAGCTACCTAGAATACACCTCCTCCCACCCACCCTCCTGCAAAAATTCCATCCCCTATTCCCAATTCCTCCGCCTCCGCCGCATCTGCTCCCACGATAAGACATTCCACTCCCGCACATCCCAGATGTCCAAGTTCTTTAAGGACCGCAACTTTCCCCCCACAGTGATCGAGAACGCCCTTGACCGCGTCTCCCGTATTTCCCGCAACACATCCCTCACACCCCGCCCCCGCCACAACTGCCCTAAGAGGATCCCCCTCATTCTCACACACCACCCTACCAACCTCCAGATACAACGCATCATCCTCCGACACTTCCGCCATTTACAATCCGACCCCACCACCCAAGACATTTTTCCATCCCCTCCCCTGTCTGCTTTCCGGAGAGACCACTCTCTCCGTGACTCCCTTGTTCGCTCCACACTGCCCTCCAACCCCACCACACCCGGCACCTTCCCCTGCAACCGCAGGAAATGCTACACTTGTCCCCACACCTCCTCCCTCACCCCTATCCCAGGCCCCAAGATGACATTCCACATTAAGCAGAGGTTCACCTGCACATCTGCCAATGTGGTATACTGCATCCACTGTACCCGGTGCGGCTTCCTCTACATTGGGGAAACCAAGCGGAGGCTTGGGAACCGCTTTGCAGAACACCTCCGCTCAGTTCGCAACAAACAACTGCACCTCCCAGTCGCAAATCATTTCCACTCCCCCTCCCATTCTCTAGATGACATGTCCGTCATGGGCCTCCTGCAGTGCCACAATGATGCCACCCGAAGGTTGCAGGAACAGCAACTCATATTCCACCTGGGAACCCTGCAGCCATATGGTATCAATGTGGACTTCACCAGTTTCAAAATCTCCCCTTCCCCAACTGCATCCCTAAACCAGCCTAGTTTGTCCCCTCCCCCCACTGCACCACACAACCAGCCCAGCTCTTCCCCCCCACCCACTGCATCCCAAAACCAGTCCAGCCTGTCTCTGCCTCCCTAACCGGTTCTTCCTCTCACCCATCCCTTCCTCCCACCCCAAGCCGCACCCCCAGCTACCTACTAACCTCATCCCACCTCCTTGACCTGTCCGTCTTCCCTGGACTGACCTATCCCCTCCCTACCTTCCCACCTATACTCTCCTCTCCACCTATCTTCTTTTCTCTCCATCTTCGGTCCGCCTCCCCCTCTCTCCCTATTTATTCCAGTTCCCTCTCCCCATCCCCCTCTCTGATGAAGGGTCTAGGCCCGAAACGTCAGCTTTTGTGCTCCTAAGATGCTGCTGGGCCTGCTGTGTTCATCCAGCCTCACATTTTATTATCATTGATTGGCAGAGTGGTTTGTTTGAGTCTCTGTATTACTGCCTCTGCTAAGAACCCTGATATCGGAGATCCCATGGGTGTACCGTTGGTTTGTCTGTAGGTTTTGTTATTGAAAGTGAAGTGGGTGGTGAGGCATAGGTCCACTAGCTTGATGATGTTGTCCTTGCTGATGAGGTTGGTGTTGTCTGCTGTATGTGTCTTCGGTTCTTCTAATAGTGTAGTCAGTGTTTCTTTGGCCAGGTTGATGTTGATGGATTGTAACACATAAACAGAAAGCGGAACATAACACTAGTGCTTCACCGGAGGCTCACTGATGATGTTACCTAGAATGGTGACGAAACGTCTGAAAACAAACCTTCCAGCTCAGTGAGCAAACTCACATCCAAAGCCCAGATAATATCCTACAGACCTGGGTTCAAATCCCACCACAGCACAAAGTGGAATTTGAATTCAATAAATATCTGGAATTACGAGTCTAACGATGACCATAAATCCTTTGTTGGTTGTCAGACAAACCCACCTGGCTCACTAATGTCCTTTAAGGAGGGAAAGAAACTGCCATCTTCACCTGGTCTGGCCTACATGTGAGTCCAGACCCACAGCGATCTGGTTGACTCTACTGGGCAATTAGGGACAGACAATAAATACCACCAAGTCAACGACACTCTCATCGTGTGGATGAGTAAAGAATAAAGGTTTTAGTTGCTGACAAATTCTTTCACCTTTAGAGCTCTGGAGTTTTTACAGCACAGAGAGATGGATTTCAAGCTATTACGGCCACACTAGTCATCCAACATCCTTCTATTCTAAGACCCTTTCCCAGCACTTAGCCCCTAGCCTCGTATGCTATGGAGTTTCAAGTGCTTGTCTAAATATATCTTAAATGTCTTGAGGGTCCCTGCATCTATCACCCTCTTAGGCGGGGTGTCCCAAATAGCCTTAAACTTCTGGCTGAAAAAACACCTTTAAACTTTTCATTTCTTGCCTCAAAATGGTGTCCTCTGGTTATTGACTCCTCCACTAAAGAGCAAACATCCTCCCTTCCCTCTCAGAACTTCTCCCTCCAAGGGGTGCCTTGGCATTCTCCACTCTGAGGAAAACAACCCCCAGCCCATCGAGTCTCTCTTCAGAGCTGACACATTCCAGCCCAGACAACATCCTGGTGAACTCACTTCAGATCGTTTATGGCTCAAACACATTCCTATAATGTTCTGATTTGAACTGTGATGCATGCAGTACTCCAAACAGCCTTGGCCTACCTAACATTATCTACAGCTCCACCATAACGTCCCTGCTCTCGTATTCAATGCTTTGACCAATAAAGGCAAGTATACCATCTTAAACACTTTACCTAACTGCCCTGCTGCCTTCAATGGAAATGAACACCATGCTCCTTCTGAAGATCTGCACCTTCTTGGGTTCAATATGTATTCCCTTTCCTTGTCTGTCCACTAGAAAACCATCACCTCACACTTTTCAGGATGAAATGCCATTTGCCACTGTCCAGCCCATCTGACCAGCTCATCCACATCAGGGATGACACTAAGACTAGCCGGGTGGTTGACATTGAGGAGGAAGGTCTACGGTTACAGGAGGATACGAACAGATGGGAAGATCAGTGGGAACTTCTCAGAAATTCAACCCTGATAAACATGAGGTGTTGCATTTTGGAAGGAGGAACAAGACAAGGAAATACTCAATGAATGGCAGGACATTAGGGTAATCAGAGGAACAGGGGGATCTTGGGGAGCTTGTCCACATATTCCTGGAGATGGCAGGCCAGGCTAACATGGTGCTTAAGAAAGCCTATGTGTTTTCCTCACTCGTGGCACAGATTATAAGAGTAGGGAAGTCATGTTGGGACTGTGCAGGACTTTGGTTAGACTACAGCTGGAATATTGCATGCAGCTCTGGTTACCACACTATAGGAAGGATACAGTTACACTGGAAGGGGGGTGCAGTGCAGGTTCACCAGGATGTTGCCTGGAATGGAGCAATTTCTCCATGAAGAGGGGCTGGATAAGCTTGTGTTGTTTTCTTTAGAGCGGAGAGATTGAGGACTCCAGCTGGAGACGTCTTAGATTACAAGAGACATGGAAAGGTGAATAGAAAGCAGCTGTTTCCTTTAGTTGAAAGGTCAATAACAAGGCAACATAACATTATGATGAAAGGTAGGAGGGTTAGAGGGGAATAGAGGTGGGAAATATCACAACCATTAAAAAGTGCTTAAATGAGCACTTGAAATGTCAAAACATTCAAAGCTAAGGGCCTAGTGTGGGAAAGTGTAGGTAGTTACCAGTGGTACAGACTCAATGGGCCAAAGGCCCTTCCCTGTGCTGTTTGATTATAAGATTCTATTGTCCTTCAATCTAATGCTTAGCTCCTCACTATTTGCCACAACTCATTTTCAAAATGCTCTTCAACTCGCCCCATTATGTCCCATCATAGCAGCCCCTTGCACTTATCTCCCAGCATCACCTTGTTCCGTTTCTCCCCTCTGCTCTTTCTTCGCTTTCTTAATTCGCATCCTGTCTCTGTTCTTCCCAGTCCCACATTCCCTCACTCCCTGGGCTTCCCCCTACTTTATCCCACTTTCGCTCACACAATGTTCTCCTTTCCTGACTCTGTCTCTCTCTCCTTTACCTTTTGCCTCTCACTCTTCCCCTCTTGCTCTCGTTCACTCTGATCCCCTGCCCTAGTGCCCTAAACTGTCTATTGTTAAAATCCAATGGTGGTAAGTGAGAACAACCAAGAGCAGAAACACAAATTAGTTTGCGCCTTTCTTATCCTATATGCACCTAAAGCCATTGTTGCAGCCTTATTGACAGCAAGGCCAAGATAAAACTGTACAGGACATACACAAAACCAGACCAGTCAACCCAGAAGCCCATACCGATTCTCCACTCGAGATTCTCGCCATCTCTTACTATCTAAATCCCTCAGCATGATCCACTCCAAATTTCTCCCTGATTCCAATTGTCCAGCTACACCTTAAATGCATCAATGCTATTTCACCTCAGCCCACTCCCTGTCCCAGTAGGTTCCTCATTCTCATCACTCTCTGGGAAAAGTTTTTTTCCAAATTCCTGCTTGGATTTCTTGGTGACTATCATACCCTGCCAGCCTTGTGTTCTGTTCTTCCCCACAACGGGATGCATTCTCGCTGTGATACAGTGGATCAAAACTCCTCAGATCCCTACAAACAAAAATCCCCATTGTTTAGGCACCCGCCAGGTTTCCAGACCAACAGAAAGGAGGCTCCAGGCAGCCAACCATTTGCTGAGGGGCTGGATTTTGTGCTCTCCTGCTCTGGGTTTGAGGGTGGGAAGTCTGAAGCAGCTACAAGAACAACTTTAAGGAGGCATCTTGACAGATACCCGAATTGGTGAGGGATAGATAGATGCGGACTGTGTAGAGGCAAAATATGTTTGGTTCAGATAAGTACTATGTGTGATCACAGGCTTCATGGGCTGAAGAGCCTATTCCTGTGCTATACTGTTCTTTGCTCTTTGTTCCAAGTTAGGGAAGTGGAGGCCATGTTAAATTCAACAAGATGTCTTCTCTCCTCCCACCCACCTGTCCTCAGGCCGTCTGAAACTTTATTCCAGCAAGGGAAGGTGTCAGAAGTGACTAATGAACACCTACCTAGGACTTTCATTAGTATTTTACCCATGTTCGAGAGAGGGGGCAGGTCCACACAACGCAAAGAATCCAACAACTTTAGCTTAAGTGGGCAGGTGTGGAGGCAAGGAGGGTTTCCTTCCCTTTGCAGTTTCCCCTGCCGCTCCCCCCACCCCACCTTCGCTATCCAAATCATTTACCCCCTCTTCCCTTGCACAGCCTGCTTCTCAAGCCAGGCCTTCCCATCACCCATTGCAGCCAACCATAACTGGTGTGTGGTTAACATCCCTTTACACATCACCAGAAGGGAAACAATGCTGTGTATCCTATGTTTCAGAATAAACAACAAACTCACCAACTTTGTAATACTGCCACCAACTTCTCAATAAATGAACCTATGTTGATATTTGTGAGTCAGCCAATCTGCTGTGTGTGGTTGGTACCTTGGCAATAATTCATTAGCACAAGGAGAGGTAAGAGACTCCTCAGTTGCTAAATTAGCCTCAACAATATCCCAGAGTATAGAATGAGCTGTCAGAGGAAATGGCAGAGGCTGTTACAATATTTAAAAGGCATCTGGATGGGCACATGAACAGGAAGAGTTTAGAGGTTATGTCAGAGATAATAGGAACTGTAGATGCTTCAGGATCCGAGATAACAAGGTGCATAGCTGGATGAACACAGCCGGCCAAGCAGCATCATAGGAACAGGAAAGCTGATGTTTCAGGCCCAGACGCTTCATCAGAAAAGAGTCTAGACCCAAAACATCAGCCTTCCTGCTCTTAGGATGCTGCTTGGCCTGTTGTGTTCATTCAGCTCCACACCTTGTTATCTAGAGTTTATAGGTTAATGGGATAAATGCTGGAAAATGGGACTAGATTAATTTAAGATATCTGGTCGGAATGGACCAGTTGGACCGAAAGGTCTATATGTCTCAAAGTCTAATTTGCTTCCAACTCAAGAGCTCCTTTTCAGTGAGGCTGTCTGTAGTTCCAGCAGTGGCCACTGTGCCTACTTGGCGCTGTGACACCATTGAGCACTGACCGTCTGATTGGTTAGCATGCTCTCAAAGGCGGGACTTCCTCCTGACAAAGGGACAGAGTGTCATCGTCAGGACCATGGGCAGGTTCACCATGGAGGGCTCTTCAGTCAAGGGGCGAGGGACGTTGGGATCTGTGTTATCCAGCCCAGAATGGGTACACAAGCATTTCCAGTTCTGTGCTAATGAATCCACTCTGTGCACTTTCTGGTGCTTTCATATCCCTTTGACATCACGATGCTCAGAACTGCACGCGGCTAATCCAACACAAAGCAGGTATTGAGCCCAAGGATAGCTGCAGTAAAATACCAAAACACAGCTGCATTGTCATAGCATCACAAGCTATAGGGGCAAAAGTAGGCATTCAGCCTATTGAATCTGCTCTGCCATTTAATGGGGACATGACTGATCAGTGACAGGGTTAGTGAAATAACTCTACAGAGGCCTGTATCCCATCAGATTTACACCGCCACAAACACACTAGAGACAAAACTCCCTGAGGGCCCATTCATGGTAGCCGGTGGCTTCAGCCAAACCAAGCTCAAGGCAGGTGGCACCAAAATACCACCAGCTCCTGCCCCACCGGGGACCCAAGCATTCTGGTCCACTGTTATACAATCATTAAAGATGCCTACCACTCAATCTCCCACCCACACTTCAGAAAATCCGACCACAGCGCTGTGCTCCTACTCTCAGTTCACAAGCAGAAGCTGAAACAAGAGAATCTTTCACAAAGCAAAGAACAGAGCTGGTCTGAGGCAGTGGGAGCCCGTATCCAGGACTGCTTGGACTCGATAGTCTGGACCATGTTCGAGTGTTCAGTGGAAAACCTAGATGAGAGCGGCACCACCATCGTGGGCCTCATTAGCAAATGCGTGGAGGGCTGCGTACCAAAGAATTCAATCCGAATGTTCCCCAACCGTATACCTTGGATGAAGCAGGAAACCCACTCCCAACTGAAGGCTAGATGTGCAGCATTAAAGTCGGGAAACCCGGACCAATACAGAAAATCTAGAAATGACGTCCGAAAAACTGTCAGGGAGGACAAGAGGCAGCACTGAACCAAGTTAGAGGGCCCGGACCTACCAAGCAGGTTCCCACTGTCAATGGTAAGGCCTAAATGATATAACAGGATATAAAATGAAACTGTAAGAAAGTGGACAATCACATCCCTCCCTGACACGCTCATGCTTTCTACGCTCGGTTTGAGCAGAATACGACCGGCGTGGTTATACCTGCCCTAACAGCCCCAGACACATCTGTTCTCTCTGTCACCACTTCAGAAGTCAGATCAATTTTCCTGGGAGTCAACCCAAGGAGGAGAGTGATGGGCCCACACGGTGCCCCGAGCCGAGCACTCAGATCCTGTGTGGACCAACTAGTGGAGGTATTCACCAACATCTTCAACATTTCCCTCCAAGCCAAAGTCCCCTCCTGCTTCAAGAAGACCATCATCTTCCCCGAGCCCAAGAAAACACATGCCATGTTCCTTAATGACCATCGCCCAGCGGCTCTGACCTCAATAATCATGAAGTGCTTCAAGAGGCTGGTCATGGCCCAACCAGTCTCCCAACCTGCCTCGATCCCCTATGGTTTGCCAAACAATGTAACAGATCTAAGATGATCACATATCCCTTGCCCTGCACTCATCCCTGGAACATCAGCACAACAAAGACACCTACTTCAGATTCCTGCTCATTGACTACAGCTCCACCTTCAACACCATTATCTCTCCAGGCTGAACTCTAAACTCCGCGGCATTGGTCTCGACTCCACCCTCTGCAACTGGATCCTCCCACAGACCCACAGGCCGCAATCGGTGAGGATGGATAACTGCACCTCCTCCACAATAACACTCAACACTGGACCGCCACCCCCCCCACCCCAAAGATGTGCCCTCATCCCCCTACTGTACTCCCTGTACACCTAAAAGTGCGTTGCCACCTACAAACGAACGAATGCTATGTACAAGATAACAAAGTGTGGAGCTGGATGAACACAACAGGCCAAGCAGCATCTTAGGAGCACAAAAGCTGAAGTTTCAGGCCTAGACCCTTCATCAGAAAAGGGGGACGGGGAGAGGATTCTGAAATAAATAGGGAGAGAGGGGGAGGCGGATCAGAGATGGACAGAGATGAAGATAGGTGGAGAGGAGAGTATGAACGGGGGGTAAGGAGGGGATAGCTCAGTCCAGGGAGGACGGACAGGTCAAGGGGACGGGATGAGGTTAGTAGTTTGGAAATGGGGGTGCGGCTTGAGGTGGGAGGAGGGGATAGGTGAGAGGAAGAACAGGTTAGGGAGGCTGGTTTTGGGATGCAGTGGGGGAGGGGAGATTTTGAAGCTGGTGAAATCCACATTGATACCATTGGGCTGCAGGGTTCCCAAGTGGAATCTGAGTTGCTGTTCCTGCAACCTTCAGGTGGCATCATTATGGCACTGCAGGAGGCCCAGGATGGACATGTCGTCTAAGGAATGGGAGGGGCAGTTGAAATGGTTTGTGACTGGGAGGTGCAGTTGTTTATTGCGAACCGAGCGGAGGTGTTCTGCAAAGCGGTCCCCAAGCCTCCGCTTGGTTTCCCCAATGTAGAGGACGCCACAGGGGATAGAGGGGATGCAGTATACCACATTGGCAGATGTGCAGGTGAACATCTGCTTGATGTGAAAAGTTATCTTGGGGCCTGGGATAGGGGTGAGGGAGGAGGTGTGGGGGAAAGTGTAGCATTTCCTGTGGTTGCAGGGGAAGGTGCCGGGTGTGCTCGGGTTGGAGGGGAGTGTGGAGCGAACAAGGGAGTCACGGAGAGAGTGGTCTCTCTGGAAGGCAGACAAGGGTGGGGATGGAAAAATGTCTTAGGTGGTGGGGGAGGATTGTAGATGGTGGAAGTGTCGGAGGAGGATGTGTTGTATCCGGAGGTTAGTATGATGGTATGTGAAGACTAGGGGGATTCTCTTGGGGTGATTATTGCGAGGGCGAGTGTGAGGGATGAGGTGCGGGAAATGCGAGAGAACCAAACGGAGGCTTGGGGACCACTTTGCAGAACACCGACGCTCGGTTCACAGTAAACAACTGCACCTGCTAATCGTGAACCATTTTAACTCCCCCTTCCCTTCCTCAGACGACATGTCTGTCCTGGGCCTCCTGCAGTGCCACAATGATGCCACCCGAAGGTTGCAGGAACAGCAACTCATATTCCACTTGGGAACCCTGCAGCCCAATGGTATCAATGTGGACTTCACCAGCTTCAAAATCTCCCCTCCCCCCACTGCATCCCAAAACCAGCCCAGCTCATCCCAGCCTCCCTAACCTGTTCATCCTCTCACCTATCCTTTCCTCCCACCCCAAGCCGCACCTCCATCTCCTACCTACCAACCTCATCCCACCCCCTTGACCTGTCCATCCTCCCGGACTGACCTATCCCCCCCCCCCGACCTCCCCACCTACACTCTCCTCTCCACCTATCTTCTCCTCTATCCATCATCGGTCCGCCTCCCCCTCTCTCCTTATTTATTTCAGAACCATCTCCCCTTCCCCCTCTCTGACGTTTTGGGTCTGGACTCTTCTTCATAATTGGTCCCCATTTCTGAAGAAGGGTCTGGGCCTGAAACGTCAGCTTTCCTGCTCCTCTGATGCTGCTTGGCCTGCTGTGTTCATTCAGCTCCACACCTTTCCATCCATTGTCTCTATTTACAAGACTCACTGCCACAGAAAGGCGACAACTTCATCAAAGACCCATTGCAGCCCGGTAACGATCGTCTACAACCTCATCTGTCAGCCCGGAGATACACAATCCTGAATACATGCACACGAGCGGGCTCAGGAATAGCTTTTTTTCTAGCCGTTATCAGGCTGTTGAATGGACTCTAGACTCAAATACTGTAACCTGTAATGTAACCTGTACACCTCTAATTCTTTTTGATCTGTACATCCTTTGCTTGCTGTGATCTGCCTGTACTGCTCATAAACAAAGCTTATTTCGGTACATGTGACAGTAAAATCCATCCGTCCATCCCTCCGTCAGCAAGTCACATGTGGAAAGTCATTGACTCTGTCATAGCCTCAGACAGATAGGCATCCTAATAAATTTATAATTCTCTCAAATCAAGATGCCACATACCTGCATCATCATTCACCACCTGGGCTTTGTTACCAATAAATAAAAGCAAAATTCTGCAAGTGCTAGAAATTTGAAACAAGCACGCAGAAGGCTGGAGAAACTCAGCAGGTCTGACCATATCTGCGGAGAGAGAGAGACAAAGTTAACATTTGGAGTTCAATGTAATATTTCTTCAGGAAGAAATGGTCACACTAGGCTCGCGGTGTTAATTCTGTCTCTCTGTCCACAGATTCCGCCAGGCCTGCTGAGTTTCTCCCAGCGTTTTCCATTTTTATTTCTTGTTTCTAAGGGTGTTTCTCACTCCCATAGGGGATCAGTTAGCTTTGGACAGCTGCTCTGCCGTCCGGTGTGATGTCAGCAACATGGATTCAATTCCCACACTAAGGTTACCATAAAGGCACTTCATCTATAACCTCTCCCCTCACTGTCTTTAGGTCAATCCACCCTCAGTCACATCTCTCTAATAAGAGAGCAACCCTATGGTCTGGTCAGACTATGGCAACTTTGCCTTTACTTTGCTTTTATTTTCATTGAACAAAGACTTGCATTTGCATAGCATCTTTAACAAAACTCATCGAAGTAATTTTGAAGAGTGGTCATTGTTGTCTTCCAGGAAATACGAGCATGCAGTCAATTTATACTCAGCAAGGCCCCACATCTCAGATAACTTGTTCAGTGATGGCTGGATAGTTAAGGGAGAAGGAAGATTCTTGTATTCAAAGACTTCATTGATCTGTGCTTGATTACTTGAGTCTGATGAATAATCTATGCTCACTGTGCTCAATTGGTTAAGTCTGGTTGCTAATTCTGAGCCAAAGTAAACAGCTGCACAGAAAGACACCAAAACTGGGCTGTGAACATGTTGTGGGTGCAGAGATATTTCAAAACTGTTATGAATAAATTTGAGACGTATGTAGAATACTGTGTATCTCTGCATTGCTCTAAGATGTACAAAATATGCAGCACTGCTATCACAAGAGTGCTATGGCCTCTGTTCATCCTCAAAATGGCAATGCAAGCCTCCCTGTATCCACCACTAATGTCTCACCTCTCAAAACATGTTCAAGGTGCTGCGATGGGATTTGAAACAAAAATTGGGGCGGCAGGATGGCTCAGTGGTTAGCACTGCAGCCTCACAGCGCCAGGGACCCAGGTTCGATTCCAGACTCCGACGACTGTCCGTGTGGAGTTTGCACATTCTCCCTGTGTCTGCGTGGGTTTCCTCCGGGAGCTCCGGTTTTCTCCCACAGTCCACAGATGTGCAGGCTAGGTGGATTGGCCATGCTAAATTGCCCGTATTGTTCAGGGGTGTATGGGTGGGGTGCTTCAAGGGGCTGTGTGGACTCGTTGGGCTGAAGGGCCTGTTTCCACACTGTAGGGAATCTAATCCTCAGGATGAAAAACTGCCGAGATAGCTACGGATAATTGCAGCACAGTGGCTCAGTGGTTAGCACTGGTGCCTCACAGCGCCAGGGATCAGGCTTCAGTTCCTCACAGACAGTCACCTAAGGGTGGAGTGGTCCCTGTGTGGGTTTCCTCTGGGTGCTCCGGTTTCCTCCCATAGTCCAAAGATGTGCAGGTTGTGTGGATTGGCCATGCTAAATTGCCCGTCGTGTCCAGGGATGTGCAGGTCAGGTGGGTTAGCCATGGGAATTACCAGGAAAGGATGGGGAAACGGGTATGGCTGGGGTGCTCTTTGGAAAGTTGGTGGCTTATTTTCAGACTGTATTGATTCTATGGCTTCGACATTGCGCAGGAATTCCTAATGTTTGAGAAAGCCAAAAGTGGGGAATTATTTTGGTTTTTACCCACTTGTTTCTGTGGAAATATAAGCATCAGTGCTTTTGGCATCGTTGAGCTGGTCTCTGGTACCTTTGTGGCTCAACCACATTGAAAGATCTGCCTTTAAACATTTAGAGCTTGCAGTTAGATACACAGCCCTGTTGCACAATTCTTCAGAATCTCTCAATCAAGGGCTACATTTGAGGGAACTTTACAGTTCTGTCAAGTTGGCATCCCTAAGGGAGCCCCTCTGAATCAAGGGCGGTGAGCTTACACTGGGCCTCAATGAGTTCTGAGGTGGATTGAGAAGTCCATGTGGGACAGGCTCTGTTGGAAGCGTCAGGGAGATGAGTTGTTGTTGAGTTGTTGGGAGAGAGAGGAAGTTAGTGCAATCTTTCAGACAACTCGCCCCTGCTTCTCTGTCCATTTGGACATCCCCAACAAAGCCTCCCAATGTGTTTGGTGCCTTCCTGACTCTAATGTCTCCATTTTAGCCAGTCACGTGATAAGGACTCTCTCGAGTCGATCATGAAATTACCCTCTCTGTGTGTTGAAGCCATTTGTACAACATTACACTAAAAAGGGTCAAATGTCTTCATTCTCTACAAAAAAGGCAGGCAAGGAATCTCAAATGAAGGCATTAACTCAATGATTAGCAGCAGGTTCACTCTCCCAAGGTAGGTCACGGTGACTTCATGTAGCTAACACTGACTTGCACAAGTGAAATGCATTCGCATCAAGAACCACTGAACCACTGAAAGGTGACAGCCAGTGCAGCAATGACAGTCTGAGCTGGTGTCCTGTAAAAACACAATGTTAGTCTCTTGTCCCTAATCCCACAAACCAAAACTTCCCCTTCTGCCCCTGCCCCCACCCCAACAACTGAAACCACATCCCAGGTCGTCACAGGATGGCAAAATAAACCAAGCGCTGTATGTCGCCTGAAATCAAGCAACGGCATTGGCTGCAGGCAGCAGCTGTAAACAATGCAGGACCACCCAACTTTTCTCCTCTAACCCGACCCCCTCCCCTCCTTCCTTTCTCCTGCCTGCCTTGCTCAAGGGCTTACAGCAATGCCACACAACTAATGTGTCTGTTTCCTAATCCTCACTGGCCCCAAAATGTACACTCCCCTCTCTCCTGCCTGTCCATCCCATTTCATATCGAATGCCATGCCACAGTTTTCCACACCCGGCCCTTTAAGGGAGTGAGGGTGAGGATGTACTGCTGGGGATAGTGCAATCTCTGGGTCGCTGTGAGATGGAAGTTTAGAATCCCCTCTGGATCCAGGAGGAAAGGAATTGTAAGGAATGTGAACTGTCTGCACCAAACAGCTGAGCAGTAATGAGATGATTGTTTTCAGGGAGACTCCTCCACAGCTGTTAATGTCATCCTCCTGTTGCACAGCCTGCAGGGGTGATGGTGCCGGAAGCCATGTTACAAAGAAAGATTTGATCACTTTGCCAGTGCCTAGTTCAGTCGAGACATTTTCCCCACAAGTTATCACCTGTATCCAATCACATAGAGGAATGACCACACTTAGGAACACAACAACAGGGCTTTCTGTTTGGGACGAGTGGGAATTTATTTTTCTTACATTTGCTCAGGTTTGAGATGCCAAAACCTTCACATTTTGCCAATGGGCTTTGCTATGATTGAGAGATCTTGATGTGAATGCATTTCATTCCTGCAAGTCATTGCTAGCTACACGAGGTCACTGTGACCTACCTTGGGGAGTGAACTTGCTGCTAATCATTGAGTTGATGCCTTCATTTGAAATTTCTTGCCTGCCTTTTTTGTCTATAATGAAGACGTTTGACCCTTTTTAGTGTAAACAGAGAAACGGCACGGTGGTTCAGTGGTTAGTACTGCTGCCTCAGGGGACCCGGATTCGGTTTCACCCTCAGGCGAATGTCCATGTGGAGTTTTCACCTTCTCCCCAATCTGTGTGGGTTTCCTCCGGTCCCTTCCGACAGCTGAAGACGTGCAGGTTCGGTGGATTAGCCGTGAGAAGTGCAAGGATAGGATAGGGAGGCTGGGTCTGGGTGGGACGCTCTTCGAAGGGTCAGAGTGGACTCAATGGGCTGAATGGCCTGCTTCCACGCTGTAGGGATTCTACAATTTGTTGTTGGAGACAGAAATTTGGGATGTTGTTGGGAAACACTGATACCTGGCAGTAAGACACTAATCAATTTCGACTCTCCACAAATAATAGTTAATCAATAGACACTTCTGCCTTGTATCCCCTTCCCTCCACTTTCAGGAATTCAAGCATCGCTCCTGTTTAACAGAATTTCTCCTATCTGGATAAATGTGCAAATATCCTCCCACAGATCAGTTGGCAACATTTTGACCTGTGAACCCAAAGGGCGAACAAGCCAGCTGTCATGGTGCACATAGGCACCAATGATATAGGTAATAAACGGGGTGAGATCCTACAAGCAGAATGTAGGGAGTTAGGAGCCAAGTTAAAAAGTAGGACCTCAGAGGTAGTAATCTCAGGATTGCTACCAGTGCCACATGCTAGTCAGAGTAGAAATGAAAGAATAGGCAGGATAAATGAGTGGCTTGAGAGATGGTGCAGGAGGGAGGGGTTCAGATTTTTGGGACATTGGGACTGGTTCTGGGGGAGGTGGGACTATTACAAATCGGACGGTCTACACTTGGGCAGGACTGGAACCAATGTCCTAGGGGGTGCTTTTGCTAACATTGTTGGGGAGGTTTTAAACTAATGTGGCAGGGGGTGAGGAACCAACTGAGGAGGTTAGTGGACAGTAAGGAGGTAGTAACTAAAGCTTGTAAGGAACTAGATAATGAAATCAGTGTGACTCAGGGGAAGAGTAGGCAGAGAGCAGATGATGAACACAAAGGGACAGGTGGTCTGAGATGCATTTGTTTTAATGTGATAAGTGCAGTAGGTAAGGCAGATGAACTTAGGGCTTGGATTAGTACCTGGGAGTATGATGTTATTGCTATTACTGAGACTTGGTTGAGGGAAGGGCAAGATTGGCAACTAAATAGCCCAGGGTATAGATGCTTCAGGCGGGATGCAGAGGGAGGTAAAAGGGGTGGAGGAGTTACATTACTGGTCAGTGAGGGTATCACAGCTGCGCTGAAGGAGGGCAGTATGGAGGATTCGAGCAGTGAGGCAATATGGGCAGAACTCAGAAATAGGAAGGGTGCGGTAACAATGTTGGGGCTGTACTACAGGCCTCCCGACAGTGAGCGTGAGATATAGATATGTAGACCGATTATGGAAAGATGTAGGAGCAACAGGGTGCTGGTGATGGAGATTTTATTTTCCCAACATTTACTGGGATTCATTTAGTGTTAGTGGTTTAGATGGAGCTAGGGAATGTGGATTGGGACCAGCTGTTTGAGGGTAAATCCACATTTGATATGTGGGAGGCTTTTAAAGAGAGGTTGATCAGAGTGCAGGACAGACATGTCCCTTTGAAAATGAGGGATAGACATGGCAAGATTAGGGAACTATGAATGACAGGTGAAATTGTGAGACTAGCAAAGAGGAAAAAAGAAGCATACATAGGTCTAGGTGACTGAAAACAGACAAAACTTTGGAAGAATATCGGGAAAGTAGGACCAATCTGAAATGAGGAACTAACATGGCTAAAAGGGGTCATGAAATATCTTTAGCAAACAGGGTTAAGGAAAATCCCAAAGCCTTTTATTCGTACATAAGGACCAAGAGGGTAACTGGAGAAAGGGTTGGCCCACTCATGGACAAAGGAGGGGGGTTATGCGAGGAGTCAGAGAAAATGAGTGAGATTCTTAATAAGAACTTTGTGTCGGTATTCGCTGAAGAGAGGGACGTGATGGATGTTGAGGTTAGGGATAGATGTTTGATTACTCTAGGTCAAGTCGTCACAAGGAGGGGTTAAGTGTTGGGTATTTTAAAAGTCATTAGGATGGACAAGTCCCCAGGTCCAGATGGGATCTATCCCAGGTTACTGAGGCAAGCGAGAGAAGAAATAGCTGGGGCCTTAACAGATATCTTTGCAGTATCGTTGAGCACGGGTGAGGTACCAGAGGACTGGAGAATTGCTAATGTTGTCCCCTTGTTTAAAAAGGGTAACAAGGACAATCCAGGTAATTATAGACCGGTGAGCCTGACGTCAGTGTTGGGAAAGCTGCTGGAGAAGATACTGAGTGATAGGATCTATTTACATTTGGAAGTAAATGGGCTTATTAGTGAGTTGCAGCATGATTTTGTGCAGGGAAGGTCATGTCTTACCAACTTGATAGAATTCTTTGAAGAAGTGACAAGTTGCTAGATGAGGGAAGGGCTGTAGATGTAGACTTCAGTAAGGCATTTGATAAGGTTCCTCATGGTAGGCTGATGGACAAAGAAAAGTCGCATGGAGTCCAGGGTGTACTAACTAGATGGATAGAGAACTGGCTGGGCAAAAGGAGACAGACAGTTGTAGTGGAAGGGAGTTTCTCAATATGGAGAACTGTGGCCAGTGATTTTCCACAGGGATCTGCGTTGGGACCACTGTTGTTTGTGATATACGTAAATGTTCTAGAGGAAGGTATAGCTGGTCTGATTAGCAAGTTTTCAGATGATACTAAGAGTGGTGGTTTAGCAGATAGTGAAGGGGACTATCGGAGAATGCAGCAGAATATAGATAGATTGGAGAGTTGGGTGGAGAAATGGCAAATGGAGTTCAATCCAGGTAAATGCAAGGTGATGCACTTTGGAAGATCCAATTCAAGAGTGAACTATACAATAAATGGAAAAGTCCTAGGGAAAATTGATGCACATAGAGATCTGGGTGTTTACTTCCATTGTACCCTGAAGGTGACAACGCAGATCAATAGAATGGTCAAGAAGGTATAGGGCATGCTAACATTCATGGGCGGGGTGTTGAGTACAACAGTTGGCAGGTGATGCTACAGTTGTACAGTTGTTCAACCACATTTGGAATACTGCGTACAGTTCTGGTCGCCACATTACCAAAAGGATGTGGATGCTTTGGAGAGGGTGCAGAGGAAGTTCACCAGGATGTTGCCTGGTATGGACGGTGTTACCCATGAAGAGAGGTTGAGTAGATTAGGACTATTTACATTAGAAAGATGGAGGTTGAGGGGGGACCTGATTGACGTCTACTAAATCATAGACAGGTTGGATAGCAAGAAGCTTTTTCCCAGAGTGGGGTACTCAATTACTAGGGGTCACGATTTCAAGGTGAGAGGGGAAACGTTTAAGGGAGATATGTGTGGAAAGTTCTTCACGCAGAGGGTGGTGGGTACCTGGAACACGTTACCAGTGGAGGTGGTAGAGGCAGGCACAATAGCATCATTTAAGATGTATCTAGACAGCTACATGAATAGGCAGGGCCCAGAGGGATACAGATCCTTGGAAAATAGGTGACAGATTGAAATAGAGGATCCGGATAGGCACAAGCTCGGAGGGCCGAAGGGCCTGTTCCTGTGCTGTAATTGTCTTTGTTCTTTGTTCTTTATTGTAGCTTTGACCCATGTCCCCTCTATTAACGGCAGGCTGAAACTTGAGGGCATTACAAGGGGCGGTGGATTGCAATACAATTAAACATTGTAAAGACTGTGTCCTTTTATTTTGCTGTGCTTTTGACCGTGGGCTGAAATGGGAAATAAAACATAGAAATGAGGCTATTTGACCCCTTGAACCTGCGCAGGCCTTCAACCCGCTAACAACTGGACAGTTGGATCCTGGGTAGTCGAATAGCTTGTGGGTGTGAATATCATAGCCAGAAGCCTTCGGACCACTGGAAAAGGGGGTGCTGTCCTCCTCTCTGCCCTAAACGAAAGCACCTGCAGGCTACAGGGAGACAGTTTATTTTTCCCTCCCTGAAAGCTATCAATTCTGACCAATAAGTCAGAGAAGTTGTTAGTCGTGAACCAAACGTTCTGAGCCTCCTCCAGAAAAGTGAAAGGAGCTGAAAAAGGCAGAGATCAGAATTGATCATCAACTTCAGGGAGCAAGGTGGAGGGTACATCCCCATCTACATCGATGGCGCTTACGTGAGGAATAAGAGAATGGTCAAAGAAAGAGTAGGGCCGATCAGGGATAGCATAGGGAACTTGTGTGTGGAGCCTGAGGAGGTAGGGGAAGCCCTAAATGAGTTTTTTGCTTCTGTCTTTACGAAAGAAACGACCTGTGTAGTGAATGAAACCTTTGAAGAGCAGGTGTGCATGCTGGAATGGATAGAGATAGAGGAAGCTGATGTACTGAAAATTTTGTCAAACATTAAGATTGACAAGTCGCCAGGCCCGGATCAGATTTGTCCTCGGCTGCTTTGGGAAGCGAGAAATGCAATTGCTTCGCCACTTGCGAAGATCTTTGCATCCTCGCTCTCCACTGGAGTCGTACCTGAGGACTGGAGAGAGGCAAATGTAATTCCTCTCTTCAAGAAAGGAAATAGGGAAATCCCCGGCAATTATAGACCGGTAAGTCTCACGTCTGTCGTCTGCAAGGTGTTAGAAAGGATTCTGAGGGATAAGATTTATGACCATCTGGAAGAGCATGGCTTGATCAAATACAGTCAACACGGCTTTGTGAGGGGTAGGTCATGCCTTACAAACCTTATCGAGTTTTTTGAGGATGTGACTAGTAAGGTTGATGAGGGTCAAGCTGTGGATGTGGTGTATATGGACTTCAGTAAGGCATTTGATAAGGTTCCCCATGGAAGGCTCATTCAGAAGGTCAGGAGGAATGGGATACAGGGGAACTTAGCTGCTTGGATACAGAATTGGCTGGCCAACAGAAGACAGCGAGTGGTAGTAGAAGGAAAATATTCTGCCTGGAAGTCAGTGGTGAGTGGGGTTCCACAGGGCTCTGTCCTTGGGCCTCTACTGTTTGTAATTTTTATTAATGACTTGGACGAGGGAATTGAAGGATGGGTCAGCAAGTTTGCAGACGACACAAAGGTCGGAGGTGTCGTTGACAGTGTAGAGGGCTGTTGTAGGCTGCAGCGGGACATTGACAGGATGCAGAGATGGGCTGAGAGGTGGCAGATGGAGTTCAACCTGGATAAATGCGAGGTGATGCATTTTGGAAGGTCGAATTTGAAAACTGAGTACAGGATTAAGGATAGGATTCTTGGCAGCGTGGAGGAACAGAGGGATCTTGGTGTGCAGATACATAGATCCCTTAAAATGGCCACCCAAGTGGACAGGGTTGTTAAGAAAGCATATGGTGTTTTGGCTTTCATTAACAGGGGGATTGAGTTTAAGAGTCGTGAGATCTTGTTGCAGCTCTATAAAACTTTGGTTAGACCGCACTTGGAATACTGTGTCCAGTTCTGGGCGCCCTATTATAGGAAAGATGTGGATGCTTTGGAGAGGGTTCAGAGGAGGTTTACCAGGATGCTGCCTGGACTGGAGGGCTTATCTTATGAAGAGAGGTTGACTGAGCTCGGTCTCTTTTCATTGGAGAAAAGGAGGAGGAGAGGGGACCTAATTGAGGTATACAAGATAATGAGAGGCATAGATAGAGTTGATAGCCAGAGACTATTTCCCAGGGCAGAAATGGCTAGCACGAGGGGTCATAGTTTTAAGCTGGTTGGTGGAAAGTATAGAGGGGATGTCAGAGGCAGGTTCTTTACGCAGAGAGTTGTGAGAGCATGGAATGCGTTGCCAGCAGCAGTTGTGGAAGCAAGGTCATTGGGGTCATTTAAGAGACTGCTGGACATGCATATGGTCACAGAAATTTGAGGGTGCATCCATGAGGATCAATGGTCGGCACAACATTGTGGGCTGAAGGGCCTGTTCTGTGCTGTACTGTTCTATGTTCTATGTTCTATGTTCTAGGTGGAGATGATCGAGGGAGTCAAGTTCTTATGAGTGACCGTCACCAACGATCTGTCCTGGACCTCCCACATTGACACTACAGTTAAGAAGGTACAATCATTTCTGGTTGAGCAGCAGCGCAAGCGGGAGCTTGGACCAGGAGCCTGTCGGGAAGCCGGTAAGTCACAGTTTTTGAATCTATAAAAAGCTTACCTCGTGAATAGGCGGAGGTACGCTGAGCAGGAGCCGACACGGGACTGGTGAGTGAGGTAATATATTTGTGTGGTTGCGTTACCCGTAACACTACCCGGGTAGCGTCTCCCACCCATCCTCCTCCTCTAACCAATAAAAAAAGGTTCTGTGTGCCTGATTGGTAAGGTAACAAGTTCATTTTTTATTCTTTATTTTTTGACAGTCTTGGGAATTTAGAATAATGGGAATGGAGATCAGGGCAGTTGAATGTTCCTCCTGCAGAATGTGGGAGGTAAGGGTCACCACTAGTGTCCCTGCTGACTATATCTGCAGGAAGTGCACCCAACTCCAGCTCCTTGAAAACCGCGTTAGGGAACTGGAGCTGGAGCTGAATGAACTTCGGATCATTCAGGAGGCAGAGGGGGTTATTGAGAGGACTGACAGGGAGGTAGTCACTCCTCAAGTACAGGAAAAAGGCAGATGAGTTACGGTCAGGGGACGGAAAGGGAACCGGCAGGCAGGGCAGGAATCCCCTGTGGCCATTCCCCGCAACAATAAGTATACCATTTTGGATACAGTTGGTGGGGGGTGGGGGGTGGGGCAACTTACTAGGGGAAAGCAGTGGGGCACAGGTCTCTGGCACAGAGTCTGTCCCTGCTGCTCAGAAGGGAAGAGGGAAGAGGAGCAGATCAGTAGTCATTGGGGACTCCATAGTTAGGGGGACAGATCGGAGGTTCTGTGGGGACGAGAGAGACTCACGGTTAGTGTGTTGCCTCCCAGGTGCCAGGGTGCGTGATGTCTCTGATCGTGTTTTTAGGATCCTTAAGGGGGAGGGGGAGCAACTCCAAGTCATGGTCCACATAGGCACCAACGACATAGGTAGGAAGAGAGACGGGGATTTAAGGCAGAAATTCAGGGAGCTAGGATGGAAGCTGAGAGCTAGGACGAACAGAATTGTTGTCTCTGGTTTGTTGCCCGTGCCACATGCTAGTGAGGCGAGGAATAGGGAGAGAGAGGAGTTGAACACGTGGCTACAGGGATGGTGCAGGAGGGAAAGTTTTGGTTTCATGGATAATTGGGGCTCTTTCTGGGGTAGGTGGGACCTCTACAAGCAAGATGGTCTTCACCTGAACCAGAGGGGTATCGATATCCTGGGGGGGAAATTTGCTAAGGCTATTCAGGTGGGTTTCAACTAATTCAGCAGGGGGATGGGAACCAAAATTGTAGTTCGACTATAGAAAAGGTTGAGAGTAGGGTGGTCCAAAATAAAGTTTCAGGGACGCAAGATGGCACCGGCAAGCAAGAAGTTGGTCTGAAGTGTGTCTACTTCAATGCCAGGAGCGTCCGGAATAAGGTGGGTGAACTCGCAGCATGTGTTAGTACCTGGGACTTCGATGTTGTGGCCATTTTGGAGACATGGATAGAGCAGGGACAGGAATGGTTGTTGCAGGTTCCAGGATTTAGATGTTTCCATAAGAACAGAGAAGATGGTAAAAGCGGGGGAGGTGTGGCATTGTTGGTCAAGGACAGTATTACAGTTGCAGAAAGGATGTCTGGGGACTCGTCAACTGAGGTAGTACGGACTGAGGTTAGAAACAGGAAAGGAGAGGCCACCCTGTTGGGAGTTTTCTATAGGCCTCCAAATGGTTCCAGAGATGTAGCGGAAAGGACAGCAAAGATGATTCTCGATAGAAGTAAGAGAGACTGGGTAGTTGTCATGGGGGACTTCAACTTTCCAAATATTGACTGGGAACACGATAGTTCAAGTACTATAGATGTGTCAGTTTTTGTCCAGTGTGTGCAGGAGGGCTTCCTGACACAGTATGTAGATAGGCCAACAAGGGGCGAAGCCACATTAGATTTGGTACTGGGTAATGAGCCCGGCCAGGTGTGAGATTTAGAAGTAGGTGAGCACTTTGGTGCTGGTGATCGCAATTCTGTTATGTTTACTTTAGTGATGAAAAAGGATAGATGTATACCACTGGGCAAGAGTTAGAGCTGGGGGAAAGTCAATTACGATGAGATTAGGCAAGATTTAGGGAGCATAGGATGGGGAAGGAAACTGCAGGGGGTGGGCACATTAGAAATGTGGAACTTATTCAAGGAAAAGCTCCTGTGTGTTCTAGATAAGTATGTACCTGTCAGGCAAGGAGGAAGCTGTAGACCATGGGAGCCGTGGTTTACGAAGGAGGTGGAATCTCTGGTCAAGAGGAAGAAGAAGGCTTATGTTAGGATGAGATGTGAAGGCTCAGTTAGGGCACTTGAGGGTTACGAGGTAGCCAGGAAAGACCTAAAGAGAGAGCTCAGAAGGGCCAGGAGGAGACATGAGAAGTTGTTGGCGGGTAGGATCAGGGTAAGGGTAAGCCCTAAGGCTTTCTATAGGTATTTAAGGAATAAAAGAATGACGAAAGTAAGATTAGGGCATATCAAGGATAATAGTGGGAAGTTGTGTGTGCAGTCAGAGGAGATAGGGGAAGCGCTAAATGAATATTTTTCAACAGTATTCACTCTAGAAAACGACAATGTTGTGGAGGAGAATACTGAGATACAGGCTACTAGACTAGGTGGGATTGAGGTTCACAAGGAAGAGGTATTAGAAATCCTACAGATGGTGAAGATAGATAAGTCCCCTGGGCCGGATGGCATTTATCCTAGGATCATCTGGGAAGCCAGGGAGGAGATTGCCGAGCCTTTGTCATTGATCTTTAACTCGTCATTGTCTACAGGAATAGTGCCAGATGACTGGAGGATAGCAAATGTGGTTCCCCTGTTCAAAAAGGGGAGTAGAGACAACCCTGGTAATTATAGACCAGTGAGCCTTACCTCAGTTGTTGGTAAAGTGTTGGAAAAGGTTATAAGGGTTAGGGTTTATAATCATCTAGAAAATAATAAATTGATTAGGGATAGTCAGCACGGTTTTGTGAAGGGAAGGTCATGCCTCACAAACCTTATTGAGTTCTTTGAGAAGGTGACCAAACAGATCGATGAGAGTAAACCGGTTGATGTGGTGTATATGGATTTCAGCAAGGTGTTCGATAAGGTTCACCACAGTAGGCTATTGTACAAAATGCAGAGGTTTGGGATTGTGGAGATATAGCGGTTTGGATCGGAAATTGGCTTGCTGAAAGAAGACAGAGGGTGGTAGTTGATGGGAAATGTTCATCCTGGAGACCAGTTACTAGTGGTGTACTGCTAGGGTCAGTGTTGGGTCCACTGCTGTTTGTCATTTTTATAAATGACCTGGATGAGGGCGTAGAAGGATGGGTTCGTAAATTTGCAGACGACACTAAGGTCGGTGGAGTTGTGGATAGTGATGAAGGATGCTGTAGGTTGCAGAGAGACATAGGTAAGCTGCAGAGCTGGGCTGAAAGGTGGCAAATGGAGTTTAATGCAGACAAGTGTGAGGTGATGCACTTTGGTAGGAGTAACCGGAAGGCAAAGTACTGGGCTAATGGTAAGATTCTTAGTAGTGTAGATGAGCAGAGAGATCTTGGTGTCCACATACACAGATCCTTGAAAGTTCCCACCCAGGTTGACAGGGCTGTTAGGAAGGCATACAGTGTTTTATCTTTTATTAATAGAGGGATCGAGTTCCGGAACCAAGAGGTTATGCTGCAGCTGTACAAAACTCTGGTGCGGCCGCACTTGGAGTATTGCGTACAGTTCTGGTCACCGCATTATAAGAAGGATGTGGAAGCTTTGGAAAGGGTGCAGAGGAGATTTACTAGGATATTGCCTGGTATGGAGGGAAGGTCTTACGAGGAAAGGCTGAGGGACTTGAGGCTGTTTTTGTTAAAGAGAAGAAGATTGAGAGGTGACTTAATTGAAACATAAAAAAATCAGACGGTTAGATAGGGTGGATAGGGAGAGCCTTTTTCCTAGGATGGTGATGGCTAGCACAAGGGGGCATAGCTTTAAATTGAGGGGTGAAAGATATAGGACAGATGTCAGAGGTAGTTTCTTTACTCAGAGAGTAGTAAGGGAATGGAACGCTTTGCCTGCAACGGTAGTAGATTCGCCAACTTTAAGTACATTTGTGTCGTCATTGGACAAGCATATGGACGTACATGGAATCGTGTAGGTTAGATGGGCTTCAGATCGGTATGACAGGTCGGCACAACATCCGAGGGCCGAAAGGCCTGTACTGTGCTGTAATGTTCCATCTATCTAAATCTAACACCTCCTTCGTCAGGAGGTGAAGGAAATTTGCCATGGACTCTCACCAACTTTTACAGATACACCATAGAATGTATTCTGTGTGAATGCAGAGATAATGGGGACTGCAGATGCTGGAGAATCCAAGATATGAACACAGCAGGCCAAGCAGCATCTCAGGAGCACAAAAGCTAACGTTTCGGGCCTAGACCCTTCATCAGAGAGGGTTCTGAAATAAAAAAGCATCATGGCTTGACGCAGCAACAGCTCTGTCCAGGACTATAAGAAACTGCAGTGATGTGAACACAGCATTGCACAAGCCAACCTTTCATCCACAGACTCCATCTACACTTCTTGCTGCTTTGGGAAGGCAACCAACATCATCAAAGGCCCCTCCCACCCCCTGGCCCTGGTTATAATCTTTTCCAAACTCTTCCTTCAGGCAGAAGATACAGAAGCTTGAACGCACACTCTAACAGGTTCAAGAACAGCTTCTTCCCTGCTGTTGGTGATAATGGGAACTGCAGATGCTGGAGAATCCAAGATAATAAAATGTGAGGCTGGATGAACACAGCAGGCCCAGCAGCATCTCAGGAGCACAAAAGCTGATGTTTCGGGCCTAGACCTGCTCTGATGAAGGGTCTAGGCCCGAAACGTCAGCTCTTGTGCTCCTGAGATGCTGCTGGGCCTGCTGTGTTCATCCAGCTTCACCCTTTGTTATCTTCCCTGCTGTTATTAGATTTCTGAATGACCTCTCAAATTTCAAATCTAATGTTTATCTTGCTTTTTGTACATCTTCTCTGCAGTCATAACATTATATTCCCCACTTTGTTCATAGAATCTTTGTACGGTATGATCTGCCTGTACTGCACACAAAACAAAACTTTTCACTGTACCTCGGCACAGATGGCAACAATAAATCAAATCAAATAATGATTTCCCATTTGTCCCTACATGTTTGTTGGGGGAGTCCCTGATATGCTTCCCATCATTGCTACATTCGCCCTTGAGATGGTGGAGATATTTTTTACAATATTCATTTACAAGATGAGGGTGTCGCTGGCTCAGCAGCATTTATTGCCCATCCCTAATTGCCCACATGGCAGTTAAGAGTCAACCACTTTGTTATGGGTATGGAATCATGTCTACGACTGACCAGCTAAGGATGGCAGTTTCCTTCCCTCAAGGACATTAGTGAACCAGTTGGGTTTTTCCCCTGACAATTGGCAACAGATTCATTGTCGTCATTAAGTCCTTAATTCCAGATATTTATTGAATTCAAATTCCACCATCTGCCATAGCAGGATTCAAACCCATGTCCCCACGGCATTATCCAGGAATCTGGATTAACAGTCCAGCGATACTACCTCTAGGCCATCACCTCTTCAATATCCAGCCGACCAAGCCCCTTCAGATATTTTATGTTTCAAATGGATCACCTCTCATTGTCCTAATGAATACCTGCCCCTTCTTTCTTCATAAAACAACCCTTTACCTTACCGGAGGTAAAGAAAACGCTTTGTCAAATTTATTGCAAAATCTCATCTGAGAATCATCTTGAAACAGCAGAGTTTGAGTTTTTGATCATGAACTGTGGGGCCTTAAATATTTTGGGTGTAAATGTACTGCTTATGCCATTAGCTCAGTTGGCTGGATGGCAGGTTTGTGATGCAGAGTGATGTTAACAGCATGGGTTCAATTCCCACAGAGACCGATGTCACCATGACAGGGTCTCCTTCACAACCTCTCCCCTCGGCTCAGGTATGGTGACCAGCCACAGCAGACGGTATGAGTTGAATTCAATAAAAACCTGGAATTAAGAGTCTAACGTTGACCATGAAACCATTGTCGATTATTGGAAAAACCCTTCTGGTTCACTCATGTCCTTTAGGGAAGGAAACTGCTATCCTCACCTGGTCTGGCCTACATGTGACTCCAGACCCACAGCAATGTGGGTGTCTCCTCGTTGTGTGATTGCCTCTGGGCAGCTAGGGTTGGGCAATATAATGCTGGCCGGGCCAGTGACACACACGTCCCGTGAATGAGTTTTAAAAAAGAAATTTAAATGACAGTCAAAAAAGAATTGGATGTGTACTTGAAGGGAATGCAGTGCAAAAGCTATGGGGTAGGAATGTGGGGGGGAAGGAAGTTAGGTTGGATGTTTGAATATCCTTGAACAGCTCTTGTAAGCATTGCACACTGGCCCCAATAGATTAGCTGTCTTTCATGGAATCTGTGCTGTAAGCTGTTATCTTTTCAAACATTCCATGTTACTGATTTATTCGACACAGCATTCCCTTCCGATACTAAATACCAGCTTTCAGGAGTTAAGCTAGCCCCTGCAGTATACCGCTGTACATAGATGTTTCAGAGTTTGTTGGAATATTTATCAAGAACCTTGGGCAATTGTGTTAATTGTTTTATTCATTCTCAGGAATATGAGCATCACTGGAATGGCCAACAGTTTGTTGGCATTCCCTCGTTGCTTTCTTGAACCAGTGCGATCTATGTGGTGTTGATTGTTCAGGAAGGAATTCCAGGATTTAACTCAGTTCAGGATGGTTTTTGCCTTGGAAGGGGATTGGTCAGAGGTGGTGCATGTTTCTGTCACCTCTGCCTTCAAGGTAGGAGAGGTCACAGGTTTAGGAGATGCTGTTGAGTTAACATGAGCTGCTGTTGTGCAGTTTGTAGATGGGATATCCCTCAATAGTGGGGTAGGAGTTTAATGCAGCGGTATAGATAAGGTGAATGGCGGATGTCTCTATCCTATGGTTGAGGATTTCAAGACACAGCAGGCAGATTTTTAAGGAAGGAGGAGAAAAGTTTTAATAAGTAATGAGGGGCAACTGTTTTATATAAAGAGTGGTCTATGTGTGGAATGAACTTCCGGAGGAAGTGGTGGGTGTGGGTACAGTTACAATGTTTGGAAGACATTCGGATGAGCTCATGAATAAATCTTTGGGGGGATGTGGGCCAAGCGCAGGCAGGTGGGACTAGTTTAGTTTGGAATTGTGGTCGGCAAGGACTGGTTGGACCGAAGGGCCTGCTTCTGCACTGTACGACCCCATGACTATATGAATGGGTCGCCAGTCGCATTATTTGGTTTATGGTGCACGGTGGTTGCAGTGGTCGTACGTTGTTGGAACTATGCCCATCTAACCACGTGGAAAGGATTCCATACAGCCCTGATTTGTGCCTTGCTGCAGCGATTGGGCTTTAGGATTTAGGGCGCTTAGCACAGAATAACAATCGTTCCCACCCAGTCTCTGGGAATGGCTCAAAATTCGCCTGAGATACCAGCTTCATGTTGACATGGGGAGGCCAGACTGATAACACTGGATAAGCACCCACTTATCTGAAGGAGATGCACATGCCTACCTTCCAAACAAAAAGTTCTTGCTTGAAAAGACAGACAGACACACCGTCCAGGAGAGCTCTGAACAACTCTGAATGCTTTAGCATGTGCATGTGGACCGACTGAAGATTTTATCACATCAAGTAGTACCGGAAATGACACATGATTGCAAGGATTTTCATTTTGGGCTCATCTGGACACTTCACAAGAACACCAGTTCAAGGGGAACATTTATTTTGCATGAGAGCAAGGTGCGGATTGGTTGGCAAATAGACTCTGGTCGATACTTCGTCACAGTGAATACACTCACTTTATCAGAACTACTAATTAGATGGTGTGTTTGTATTGTTTTGGTGACTGGGGTGTGCAGGGTGGATGTCTGGTTTGGAAAATAGTAAGAGAAGGTGACAGCCCATCTTGTGGACATGAAAGGCCAGGTACAAAAGGTCCCATGGCTTGCATTGTGCTTCCACCAAAGTTAGATTTCCAGCTCTATTCCATTGTGGGAGTACTTGAACTTGGGTGATGTGGGCTTGTCTAGCTCAGAGGTTGGTTAGAATTCCTACAATTCCTCTATGATTGGTGTTTGGTGATTTCTAGTGAATTCCAAGAACAGCAGATATCATGGTCTGGAATCCCCATGTTTAACACAAGGGAAATGGGAGAAAAATTGTAATGTTACCTTCTTCCAGTCTGGGGGAAGGGTGTTTTAATTGTTGGTTAATATGTCAAAGCTATGTTTAAATTACCGAGGATAAACAAGATCTTGTAGTAATTAGGACCAAAAGAGAGGTTGCACTGAAAATAACCTTACTATTCTAAGTCTTGACTGAATGGTAACACTCCACAATACTGACTGAAGATTTTATCACATCAAGAAGTACTGGAAATGACACATGATTTCAAAGATTTTCATTTTGGGCTCATCAGGACACTTCACAAGAATACCAGATTAAGGGGAACATTTATACTGCATGAGATCAGGATGTGGATTTGTTGGCAAGTGGACTCTTGTAGATGCTTTGCCACGATGAATATATGGGAAGGGGCAGCTGTTGGATTGGTTTGGACTAAGTCAGAAGTCACATAATACCAGGCTATAGTCTAACAAGTTCATTTGAAATCACAAGCTTTCAGAGTGCTGCTCCTTCATCAGGTGACAATAAGCCTATTGGACTGTCACCCAGGCTTGGTTCGCAATAAACAACTGCACCTCCCAGTCGCAAACCATTTCAACTCCCCCTCCCATTCCTTAGACGACATGTCCATCCTGGGCCTCCTGCAGTGCCACAATGATGCGACCCAAAGGTTGAAGGAACAGCAACTCATATTCCACTTGGGAACCCTGCAGGCCAATGGTATCAATGTGGATTTCACAAGCTTCAAAATCTCCCCTCCCCCGACTGCATCCCAAAACTAGCCCAGCTCGTTCCTACCTCCCTACCCTGTTCTTCCTCTCACCTATCCCTTCCTCCCACCCCAAGCCGCACCTCCATTCCCTACCTACTAACCTCATCCCGCCCCCTTGACCTGTCCATCGTCCCTGGACTGACGCATCCCCTTCCTACCTCCCCACCTATACTCTCCTCTCCACCTATCTTCTCCTCTATCCATCTTCAATCCGACTCCCCCTCTCTCCCTATTTATTTCAGAATCGTCTCCCCATCCCCAATTTCTGATGAAGGGTTTAGGCCCAAAACGTCACCTTTTATGTTCCTAAGATGCTGCTTGGCCTGCTGTGTTCATCCAGCTCCACACTTTGTTATCTCGGATTCTCCAGCATCTGCAGTTCCCATTATCCCGGACTATAACCTGGTGTTGCATTAATTCTCAAAGTGAATTTTATCCATTGATGCTCCTTGGTAGTTTATTGCCATGGCAATGTATCTACCAATCAGAATCCACTTGCCAACCAGTCATGTGAATACTTATTTCTATTTGACTTTACTTACTTTCTTGGGAATCTCCCGAACAACGAACATGTCACAGGTCTTCGGAATGATGGGATTAATAAACTGCTTATGCTAGACTCTGGGTTAGAATTTAGCAGTTGGGAACAAATTCTTAAAATTATTTCCCCTCGCCCCACTGGGAGGAAGATCTGTGCTTTGTGCTTCCACCATGAGTTGTTGATGTTGAAGTTAAGGTGGATTAAGGGGAACCTACAGGTGTAATGTATTTGAATCTCTGGCAGGCAATTGACAAGGTGCCTTTTTAAGACACACAAGGTAACAACACGTGGCAGAGGGAGTAAGGTATTAGCATGGGTCGAAAATTGGCTTGCTGAGAGGAAACAGGATAAACCATTTTCTGATTGACATTTGGTAAACTAGTAGAGTAGGTCCAGGATCGATGCTGGAGTCTCAACTATTTTCTAGCTGTGCTGAAAACAAAAAATGCTGGAGATCACTGTAAATCAGGCAGCATCCCTGGGCAGAAAGCAAGCCAACTATGCTTATTTGCTCCTACATTATGTTTTCAATCATTGACTTGGATTTGACGTGTGGTAGCTCATGTTACAGAAGTAAAAACAAAGTTGCTGACACACTGGAACGCAGCCTGGACACTCCCCTTTGTTATCAAGAGCATCTCACATGTTGTGGTGGAAACACAGGACCAAAAGGGTTCCCTTAAGGACAAGCAGGCAAAGATAAGGAACAATCCCTTCAAATACAGGACAACAATCACCCTGAAAGTAAATATTTAAAATCCTGCCACACTTTCCAGGCAAGTGCAGCTCATCCCGTGCCCCTACTCTTTGCTACCTCCAGCATTTCTTCCTCCTGTTTTGTTTCCCCATTACAATGCAAGTGCTGGGTATATCTCCAGCTCAGGGTACAGCTCTGTGATTGCTTGTTTTCACAATTTCCAGTGTCCCACAGAGGTGTCGGCTCTGGGCCCTTCTCTTGGCTCTCTGGAATTGCTGACCAAGCCATTAGTCAATCTTTTACAGTCAGACTTATGTGTGAAAGATGGGGCCAACTTTGCATTCGTGGTGAGACAAACATGACCTCAGACTGTCACGGTCTACTTAAGAAGGGTCCCGATCTGAAATGTCAACTTTCCCATTCCTCCGATTCTGCCTGGATAGCTGCGTTCCCCCAACTTCACATTGTGTTAGTTCGGACTCCAGCATTAGCAGTTCTTACTATCTCTCCTTCATGACTAGGCCCTGAACAAATATGGATGTGATTAGTTCGGCTATGTTCAAGAACAGCTATTTTAAACACAGCCATGAGCCCACATGTTGTGGTGGAAACTCAGGACCAATGCGGTTCCCTAAAGGACAAGAGGTCAAAGATAAGGAACAATCCCTTCAAATACGGGACAATCAATCACCCTGAATGTAAATATTTAAAATCCTGCCACACTTTCCTGGAAAGTGCAGCTCTTTCCGTCCCCACGAACATGCCTACTGTGTATTTTGTGTGAGGGCTTTGGACAAACCTTCCTGATTCATCTCATGGGAAAGTCTTAGACCAGGGACTATAATCTCAGAATAAAGGGTCACAGATTTAAAACAGAGATGAGAGGAATTACTGAAATGACGAGGAATGTCTTCTCTCAGAGGGGAGTGAATCTGTGGAACTCTTAGCTTCAGAAAGCTGCCGAGACTAGGCCATTAAATATATTCACGGCTGAGAGAGATTTTTCATCAGTAATAGGATCGAGGGTTATAGGGAAAAGACAGGAAAGTGGAATTGAAGGCTGTCAGGTCAGTTGTGATCTCATTGAAAAGCAGAGCATACTTGATGGGCTGAATGGCCTACTTCTGTTCCTGTATCTATGGTCTCCCTTTAAGCGGGAAGACAAATAAATGATAGATGGAGTGTAATGTGGGAAAAAGTGTGGCTTTCCACTTTGGCAGAAAGAATAGAAAAGCAGAATGTGATTTAAACGGAGGGGGAACGCAGAATGCCACAGTACAGAGGGTTCTAAGTGTCTTTGTACATGCATCATAAAAGGTTAGCTTGCGGGTCCAGCAATTATAAGTACATCATAAAAGGCATATTGAAAGTAGCTGTTGTTGCATTGCTGTTGGAATATACAAGTCTTGCTGCGGCATATACAGCGCATTGGTGAGGCTACACCTGGGTGACCAAGTACATTTCTGGTCTCTTTATTTGAGGAGGAATGCAATGGCATTAGAGTCAGTTCAGAAAAGATTCACTGGGTTGAATCTTGAGGCAAATGGGTTGCCTTATGCGGAATGGTTTTGAATATAGAAGAATGAAGAATGATTTTACTGAAGCTTACTCAATTCTGAGACACAGGGCTAATGGCAAGATTCTTAGCAGTGTAGATGAGCAGAGAGATCTTAGTGTCCATGTACACAGATCCTTGAAAGTTCCCACCCAGGTTGACAGGGCTGTTAGGAAGGCATACAGTGTTTTAGCTTTTATTAATAGAGGGATCGAGTTCCGGAACCAAGAGGTTATTGTGAAGCTGTACAAAACTCTGGTGCGGCCGCACTTGGAGTATTGCGTACAGTTCTGGTCACCGCATTATAAGAAGGATGTGGAAGCTTTGGAAAGGGTGCAGAGGAGATTTACTAGGATGTTGCCTGGTCTGGAGGGAAGGTCTTACGAGGAAAGGTTGAGGGGACTTGAGGCTGTTTTCGTTAGAGAGAAGAAGGTTGAGAGGTGACTTAATTGAAACATATAAAATAATCAGAGGGTTAGATAGGGTGGATAGGGAGAGCTTTTTTCCTAGGATGGTGACGGCGAGCACGAGGGGGCATAGCTTTAAATTGAGGGGTGAAAGATATAGGACAGATGTCAGGGGTAGTTTCTTTACTCAGAGAGTAGTAAGGGAATGGAACGCTTTGACTGCAAAGGTAGTAGATTCGCCAACTTTAAGTACATTTAAGGCGACATTGGATAACATATGGACGTACATGGAATAGTGTAGGCTGGATGGGCTTGAGATCGGTATGACGGGTGGGCACAACATCGAGGGCCGAAGGGCCTGTACTGTGCTGTAATGTTCTATGTTCTATTTTCTATGTTCTATAACAAGGTGCAGAGCTGAATGAACACAGCAAGCCAAGCAGCATCAGTGGAGCAGGAAGGCTGACGTTTTGGGCCGAGACCCTTCTCCAGAAAAAATTCTGAGGAGGCTTGAAAGGGGAGATGCTGAGAAGATGTGACCTCTCGTGGGGAATCCAGAACTCAGCGATCACAGTTTAAAAAAAGAGCTCCCCATTTTCAATGGACACAAGGAGAAGTTTCTTCTCTCTGAAAGTCATTAGCATTGCTCCCAATGATCTTTTGTTTCTGGTGAGTGAACCGTGGATGTGTATACACACCAGTTACACCTGTTACCCTCGAAAGTTACAACAATTGGCACACGCTGAACCTCAGAGAGGCCACATAGCTCAAAGGGAGCACTGGTCATCAGTCTTTGGAATTCCCTTCTGCAGAGACCAATGGAGGTTGTGTCAATGAATATATTCCAGATTGAGTTAGATAGGATTTTGGATAGCGAGTTTTGAGAAGATTTGTAGCTCAGTTTGAGGTTCTGGATATGAGTTTGCTCTCACCTTCCAGCTAACCTTCCAGCTCCGCGAGCAAACTCACATCCAGGATTTTGGATGGATAAGGGAGTCAATGGTTATGAGGAACAGGCAAAAAAACATGAAGTTAAATCCACAGTCAGATCAATCACAATGTTTTTGGCTAGCAGAGCAGGACTGAAGGATCGCGTGGCCTATTCAACTTCTATGTCTTGTGATCTTTCCATACTGGCTCTAGGTCACTTACAGAGACAGATAGTAAAATGTTGTTCCATTATAATGATTGGAACTAGAAGCATCGATGTTGGCAGTAAAGCTTTTGATTTCATTTGTTATAAATTAGTTGAAATTGCTTTCTTCTTGTTCCTTTCAACTCTAGCTGCCCGGCAACACACAGAGTGAGAGATAATTTTCCTTTATAAAGCTCTGGAAGGATTTATTTTATTTATGCCTCCGGGAGATGGCTTCCTACGGAGAGGAGTGAAGGACAGTCAGACTGTCACTATCTCTTACTTTGTGGTCACTCTGTTCTGAGATTCCCTGACTCTGTATGGATCTGACATTCTGTAGACTCTGCCAGGCAGTCCTTGAATGTACTTTTGCTATCATCTTTTTCGCTAGCACCGAGCAATCCATTCTTAACAAAGCACGTGTTGGGTTTAAAAGTTCAGTGTTCCTTGAGAACTTTGGGTCTGATCCGTTGCCATGACACTGTGAGTTCACTTTAAAAAGTACTCACTCTGTTAGAAAGGACCTGAGGTCAAGAAGGTGTGCTCTAAGTGCCAGTCTTTTTGTTTATCGCCTCACTTTATTCCCCGTCTGCATGCTTCCTTTAAAACCCTCTTTCACAACAGTGTCCCCGGCCCTTATAACGCCCTAATGACTCTTTCCTTTCCTCCTTCAGCTCCTACATCAAGCAACTCCTCTCTCTCAGAATACACCCCCAGCTCTCCTTGCCAGCCTTCCCTCCTTGAACATTATATTCTTTCATCCTTTGTCCTCAAATAAACTCTGCAACCTGCAATCCCCCACAACAATGCCAGCTCACACTCCCTCACTGTTGCAGACGAGGCCATTTCTGTATGACTTCGCGAAGAGATGAGGTTGCAGTTTTAATTGCATTGGACCACTAGCTGTGCATTGAGCTCTAAACTTCACGTCAGCTCCACATACACAAACATACATTCACACACACATACACACACACACACATACACACACACACACACACACACATACAAACATAAACACACACTCACATACTCTCCCACATACACACATGCACACACTTACGCAAACACATGCTCTCACATACACACTCTCATACCCACAATCTCACACGCACACGCGCACACACACACACACACACACACACACACACTTATGCGTACATACACACTTACAGACCACATACTTGCAAACACACTGACACATATACACACACACAGACAAACTCAGACACACACACTCACAGACACAAACATGCACATTCACAGACACACACTCGCACACACAAACATTAACATAAACACACAATCGTACACACAAATATAAACATAAAACCAACAATCGCACACACACACACACACATCTACACATGCATAGGCACATTCATAGACACACACAGTTGTGCACACACGAACGCAAACACACAATCTCACACACACACACACACACACACTCTCACGCATGCACATACACACATACACACACTCACACACACAAACGCACTCTTTCACACACATTCGCAGGCACACACATTCGCACATACAAACATTAACACAGACTCACAAGCACACACACACAGACACATTCATAGACATACACACACATGCACATGCACACTTGTGTACATACAAACATAAACACACACACTCACACACACACACACATTCTCATGCATGCGCATATACACACTAATACACACAAACACACACACACAGGCACACTCACAGGCACACACAGTCTTACACACACTCTCTCGTGCACATACTCATTCACAGGCACGCACACAAATATAAACACAGACTCACAAGTGCACACACACACACACGCACACACACACACGCACACACACAGACACATACATACCTATAAACACGAATACACATTCTCACACACACACACAGACACACACTCATGCACACACACAAACATAAACATGCACTCACATATACACACAGAGACACACACATGCACACACTCACACACGCAAACACATACTCTCACATATACACTCTCATACACACACACATGCACGCACACACACACACATACACACTCTTATACACTGGCAGACTTACAGGCACACACTCTCACGCATACATATACACTCACAGGTGCACACACTCTCTCACACATACATACACACTCACAGACACACACACTCACAAACACACTGACACATATGCAGACACGCAGACAAACTCAGACCCATACACTCACAGACACACACCCACACACACAAACATTATCATAAACACAAACACACAATTGCATGCACACACTCACACATATACACATGCATAGGCACACTCATACACACACACACACACACACACACACACACACACACACACAAACATAAATATGGACACACAAGCTCACACACACACGTATACATACTTACAAACATAAACACAAACACACAATCTCTCTCACACATACAGATACACACAGACACACACACATGCATACACTCACACACGCAAACACATATTCTTACATATACACTCTCATACACACACACATACGCACTTTTATACACTGCCACACTTACAGGTACACACACATGCACACACTCTCACACATACATATACTCTAACAGGTACACACACTCTCTCACACATACATACACACTCACAGACACACACACAAACACACTAGCACATATACAGACAAACTCAGATACACACCCACTCACAGACACACACCCACACACACAAACATTAACATAAACACACAATCACACACACAAATATAAACACAAAACAGACAATCGCACGTACACACTCGCACATATACATATGCATAGGCACACTCATCGCCACACACACACGCACGCGCGTGCGCGCACAGCACTCACAGAAACATACATACATATAAACACAGACACACATTCACACACACACACAAACACACACACACACGCAAACACACACACGTGCACAGGCAAACACAAACACATAATTTCACACACACACACACAAACACACTTGTGCATGCGCACACACACATACACACACTCACTGACACACACAAATGCACTCTCACACACAGGCACACTCACAGGCACACACAGTCTCACATACACACACTCTCCTGCATGCATACACACTCACAGGCACACACACTGACACATATAAATATAGATGCACAATTGCACACACACACTCACACATATACACACACGCAGACACACTCATAGATACACATACACATTGACAGGCACACATGCTCACACACTGGCACACTCACAGGCATACACAGTCTCACACACACATGCACATGGATTCACAGGCACACACGGACACACTCATAGACACATACACTCGCATACCCATAGACACTTACAGACACATGCACCCACTCATACACACACACACATACACACACGCACTCACTCACACACAATCTCTCTCTGTCTTTCACACACACGCGCATTTGTGACGAAGCTCGGTTACTGGTACAACACTGTGAAGATTTGTTCAGCAGCTGATGACCTCAGGGGAAAATTTTAAAAAAGTGTTGTCAGGAATGCAAGTGCCAGGCAGTGAGTAGAGTGATTTAGTGCCTGAGTCAGCAGCGCAGGTACTGGCTGAGGAGGGTGTAATCTGATACAGACAGACACATGTGCTCTCGCTGTAAACTGATCTTCAAGCTAGTTCGTGCATTGGTGCTGAGACTGAAAGGTAAAAGAACATTGTTACACTGCAGACATGTGCAGTTTTATTCACCTTGTGTGTTGCATCTGCCACGTCTCCCATCACATCTACAATGCAGATAAATGCAAAGACTTGCAAAACAAGGACCCCACTCTGAAATATTTCACAGTGAAGCTGACAACTTTCAGGAGCTTTCCTAACAGGCCCAGGCAGAGGCTGAGGGCAATCTGAGAAGGACAGTATGAAAACTCAAGCATGCCATGCGCCCATCTCTTCCAACATTGCCCGAGGGCTGGAGAGGCGATAGCATAATGGTATGATTACTGCAGTATTAATCGCAGAGACACCAGCTCGCATCATGGGGACCAGGGTTCAGATCCTGCCATGGCAGATGGTGGAATTTGAAATCAATATTTTAAAAAATAATAAGGGCCTAATGGTGACCATGAAACTATTGCTGATTGTTTGAAAAACAATCTAGCCCTTTAGGGAAGGAAACTTCCATCCTTACCTGGTCTGCCCTACGTGCGACTCCAGGCCCATAGCAATATGGTTGACTCTTAACTGCCCTCGGGGCAATTAGCAATGGGCAATTAAATGTTGGCCCTGCCAACCATGCCCACATCCCATGAAAATGGAAGTGTGCAAAACTTCAGTCTGTTCAATCACCTCAGAACCCAAAACTCTTGAAAGAAAGACAGTACCCAGTTCTGAAGGATGAGCTACAGGGGAAGGAGATGAAGGTACCACCTCAAAGCTGGTGGAGACAGATCCAACAGGAGCTCACAAAGAGGGAACTGGATGGAGCAGAGCAGAGCTTGCAGGGTGAGGGGAAGCGAGCCGTGGTGGGGCTGGCGGGGATGGATTCTGCACAAGCATGTTGAGCAATAGAGAGGATTTACATTCGTACAACCCCTTTCATATTGTATGCACATCTCAAAGCCTTTCACATGTTGAGTGAAGGAAGTCCGGCAGCAAATTATAACACAGCAGCATCCCACAATCAGTAGTGGGAAGATGCCCTGGTTATTTTTAATGGCGTTAATTGGGAAAGAAATACCAGCGAGGGCAAAATCTCCTTCTTGTCTCAGAGTGGGGAGTGTTTGTTTTATTCATTCACAGGGTGGGGGCATCACTGGCCAGGCAACATTTATTGCCCATCCCTAATCGCCCAGAGGGCAGTTAAGAGTCAACCACATTACTGTGGGTCTGGAGTCACATGTAGGTCAGACCAGGTAAGGTTGGCAGTTTCGGTCCCTTAAAGGCATTCGTGACCCAGATGGGCTTTTACGGCAATTGGCAACAGATTCATAATCATCATTAGATTCTTAATTCCAGATATTTTATTGAATTTAAACCCCACCATCGGCCATGGCAGGATTTGAACCCAGATCCCCAGAATTAACAGTCCAGCAATAATACCACTATGCCTTCGCTTCCCTGTACATCTACAGCTCAGCTAGCTACCTGCCCACCCCATAGAGCCCGATTCAGAAAATGACAATAGTCCCTTCTCCTCGGGCACTGGCTGCATTGGTCTTCGAACCTGCCACCGTTGCATCCTCTCCTCACTTTGCAAACACCTCCTCTATCTCCGGCCTCCCTCTGGCCTTCAAACTCCTCAAAGTGTCAAGTCACTGCTTGGCCCTTCACCCACAATTCTGTGTTTGAATCTTCCCCGTGCATAAAACAAAACAGGGAGCGACGTAAAACAGGATAGTATCCAAAATTGAAGATCGACTGCACCCCAACACCCCAAAAATGTTCCAACTCTTCTGAGGAACATCTGAAGAAGTGCCCTCAGGCTGAAAACACAAGTTTCTTCCAATCACCCCTCAACAATTTTTCTCACTGACCGAACGTGCATCCAGCGATTTCCAGAAGCTTCTTGCTGCTTCAGGAGGTAATGAAGTGAAATATTTTGGACCATGCTGAAGAAAGGCAAGGCTATTAACTGAAAAAAGAAAGCATGTTTCTACCTTTAGCTGTTACTTATTCTCAAATATCAGAGCCTCATATTAAGCTGGAGCCTGGCTTCAGTCTGATAACAAGCACCAGAAAAATGACATAAATCCCAACTCTGCCCTTCTCTTAACATTCATGAAAGATTTCCTTTGAGACAGACCCTCCAAAAGAGGGTTCCTGACAGGAAAGGGACATTTTCGAACCGATGAGCTACAATAAATAGGGATGAGCAATAAATGCTGACCAGCCAGTAACGCCCAAGTTAAAAAAAGACCTGTTTATATCTGTAAGAGAGCTGCCAATTTTTCTTTTGTATTTGTTCACAGGATGTGTGTGTCGCTGGCTTGGTCAGTACTCATTACCCGTCGCCCAGAGGTCAGTTCAGAACCAACGCCATTGCCGTGAGTCGGGGATCAAGTGTAGGCCAGACAGCGTGAAAATGGTGTATTTCCTTCCCTGAAGGACATTGGTGAACCAGATGGGATTTTACAATTGACAATGATCACATGGTCTCCATTAGATAGTAGGAACTGCAGATACTGGAGAATCTGAGGTACCAAGGTGTGGAGCTGGATGAACACAGCAGGCCAAGCAGCATCAGAAGAGCAGGAAAGGTGACGTTTCCGGTCTAGACTGTTATTCAGAAGAAAATCTGAATTTTTTCTGAAGAAGGGTCTAGGCCCGACACGTCAGCTTTCCTGCTCCTCTGATGCTGCTTGGCCTGCTGTGTTCATCCAGCTCCACACCTTGTAATAGCACATGGTCTCCAGTAGACTGGTTTTTAAGTTAGAATTTTTACGGATTTCAGGTTTCACTATCTACCTGAAATGGCATGTTGCCGGGTAATGGAAGGCTTGAGTTATGAAGAAAAGGTGGATAGGCTGGGACTTTTCTAGTTTGAGCCCAGGAGTATGAGAGGAGACCTTATACAAGTTTATAAAATAGAGGGGTATAGATAAGATTAACAGGAGTTGCCTTTATCCTAGGGTGGGGGAATTTCAAGACTAGAGGGCATATTTTTAAGGTGGAAGGAGAGATTTAGAAAAAACATGAGGGGCAAATTATTTACACAGCGGGTGGTTCATGTGTAGAATGAACTTCCTGAGGAAGTGGTGGATGTGGCTACAATTACAACATATAAAAGACATTTGGATAAATACATGAATAGGAAAGGTTTGGAGGGACATGGGCCAGGAGCAGGCAGATGGGACTAGTGTAGTTTGATGTGGCGGTGCTGGGATTGGACTGAGGCAGACAAAGTCAGAAGTCACATGACACCAGGTTATAGCCCAACAGGTTTATTTAAAATCACAAGCTTTCGCAGCACTGCCCCTTCACCTGATGAAGGGAGCAACATATCAAAAGCTTGCGATTTCAAATAAACTGGTTGGATAATGACGTGGTGCATGTGACTTCTGGCTTAGTTTAATCTGGGATTATGTTTAGCATGGACTGTTTGGACTAATGGCCTGTTTTCACATTGTGTGACTCTACAGCTCTATAAGACTCTGCATTCCCTCCACAGACGCTGCCAGACCTGCTGAGTTCTTCCAGAAATTTCTGTCCCGTTTCAGATTTCCAGCTGCTCTTCCGTGTTTTTTTCTTTCTCTCACAATTATCCGAGGTGGGATTCGACCCCACGCCATCTGAACCGGAAGCTCCAGGGTGACCAGCCCAGGAAGACTGCCCTGTTTGTGGGATCTTGCTGTGCGGAAACTGTCTGCCGCGTTTCCCGCTTGAGAAATGGTCACTGCAATTTGTAAAATGCGTCATTGGCTGTAACATGACGGGATTCTCTTATTTTTTCTGGCTTATGGGACCGGCCGTACCACACAGTGGAGCAGGCAGCCACGTCCTGAGACCCGAGCTCAGCATCCAGAGATTCCTTGTCAGTGATCCATAAGTTCCCAATCAGTTTCCCTTCCCCCCAGCTCACTCCATGCTATCAGCGTAAGCTGGATGACACAGTACTGTGAAAACACTGTGCTGGAATACTATGTACTGAATCGTCTGTCAGTGATGTTCATTTGACATCAGCAAATTGGTTCTCCTGCTTGAGTCCCTCCCTCATATCCCCACCTTTCCTGCAATATTTTGCAGCTTTACCCTCTCCGAGACAGTTTAATCCCAGTTAAAAACACACAAGACCACCTCCCCCACCACCCTTCCCACGAACATTTCTTAAGACAAAATCTCCTGCTTGAGGAATGTTCATGTAATAGAGCAACTAGACTGTTGTTTTCTTTCTGACCCTGCAATCTTTGGCACAATTTATTCACCACAAGATCCAGTGACCTTGTAACAGTCTGACAAAGGATGTGTTTTTGTTCCAGTGTTTTGAGCTGGGAGTTGGGGGGGGTGGGGGTTGCTGTGGGTGGAGATGTTTGGAGAGAGATGTGGCATTTTAGAGATCAAAATATGTGTGTAACATCCTGATGGGTTGACTGCTGTCCTGATGTAAGGGAAGGGCAACAACAAGCTGCATTTACGCAGCACCTTAGATTTAACTGCCAGCCATAAAGCAACGATAAAAGCGACGCCGGGGGAGATAACCGAAGTTTTCACAGAGTTTCCCCACAGAAGCAGGGGAGGTTGTTTGAAGGGAATTCCAATACTTGGGGACAAAAAGGCAACCAATGGCATGGTGATTAAAGAGACAAGAGGCCATTCATAGATACCCTACAGTATGGAAGCTGGCCATTTGGCCCATCGAGTCTGCACATACCTTCTGATGAGTGTCCCACCCAGGCAACACCCCATTCTCATAATCCTACAGCCAATCCACCTCAGCTGCACATCTTTGGACTGTGGGAGAAAACCCACACAGACACAGGGAGAACACGCAAACTCCACACTGACTGTCACCCGAGGGCAGAACCAAACCCAGGTCCCCGGGATTGCGAGGCAGCAGTTCCAAACGCTAAGCCACCGTGCCTTTCCCTGCCAGCCCCTGTCAACATTCTTCAAATGCTTCTCTGATTCCCACTTAAATTATTGCCAATTTGACTAAAGCAGGTCTTCCCAGAGAGTGGGGGAGTGGGCCGTGAGGTAGGTATCCAAGGTAACAACAGTTGTCATGAAGCTCTGCCTGAGTGCTGGCAGCTGTGCTCCCTCCAAATGGGGTCAAAGTGGCAAAGGAATGGGAGCCATTGGTCTGACATCTGCAAACATCTCTGTGTGCCACTTGTAACTCCTTACCCTTCCTGGGCCTGAAAGCCTCAGGGGCAAGGGAGTTCAACTCTAGAGGGTGTAGGTTTAAGGTGGGAGTGAAAAGATTTTAAAAGGGACCTGAGGGGCAACTTTTTCACGCTGAGGGTGGCATGTGTATGGAATGAGCTGCCAGAGGAAGTGGTCGAGGCTGGTACAATGACAACATTTACAAAGGTATCTGGATGTGTACATGAACGGGAAGGGTTTAGAGGGATATGGGCCAAATGCTGGCAAATGGGACCGGATTTATCCAGAATATCTGGTTGGAATGGACAAGTTGGATTAAGATGCCTGTTTCCATGCCGTACAGCTCTATGGCTAGAGATAATGGGAACTGCAGATGCTGGAGAATTCCAAGATAAGAAAATGTGAGGCTGGATGAACACAGCAGGCCAAGCAGCATCTCAGGAGCACAAAAGCTGACGTTTCGGGCCTAGACCCTTCATCAGAGCTCTCTGATGAAGGGTCTAGGCCCGAAACGTCAGCTTTTGTGCTCCTGAGATGCTGCTTGGCCTGCTGTGTTCATCCAGCCTCACATTTTATTATCTTAGCTCTATGGCTAGCCCTGTTTTACATTTGATAAAAATGCTGACTGGTGGACACAATCTCCCATCATTTGCGTTGTCAGACCTCTCTCATAACTTAAAACAATCACTGAAAATTGGTCTGAAAGAATCAGCACGCTCAACAATCAGTTCTTGAGGGCCCTTGATAGTTATATTATCCTCCCCAATACTGTTCAAGTTCCTGAGATTTTTATTTCAGCAATAACGTTAATGATTTGTTTCAATCAATTTTTCTGCAATCAATATGGAATATATTTATCTTCCCAACACTCATGAATGTAAGATTTCCCTTTTACTCAGCCTAATCTCCAAACCTCTTTTCTTCCTCATATCTTCCAGGCAGCCAATGAGTTACAATCTTTTATTAAGAAAGCCCTCTTTTTGTTGTGAAGAATTCCCATTTGTTTGGTATGTACAGATACATTTTTCTCCCCTTTTGGAACTAGAGGACAAATAGCGGACAGTTTTTTTACTCTTTCATGGGATGTGGACTTTGCCAACCATGCCCAATTTTTGTCGCCCAATCCAATTGCCCTTGAACTGAGTGGGTCGCTAAGCTTTTACAAAGGGTAGTTAATTGTCAATCACATTTCTGCGGGTCTGGAGTCACATGTAGGCCAGACCAGGTAAGGATGGAAGTTCCCTTCCCTTGAGAGGAATCAATGGTAGTTTCACAGTCACCAACACTGAGATAGATTTCCAATTTAGTTTAAATGAGACTCCGTGGTTAGCTCCGCTACCTCACAGCACCAGGGACCTAGGTTTGATCCTACCTTGAGGTGACTGCCTGCGTGGAGTTTGCACATTCTCCCTGTTTCTGTGTGGGTATCCTCCGGGTGCTCTGTTTTCCTCCCACAGTCCAAAGCTGTGCAGGTTAGGGTGGGTTGGCCATGCTAAATTGCCCGTAGTGGCTGGGGATTTATAGGCTTGATGGGTTAGCCATGGTTAATGCAGGGTTTTGGGGAGAGGGTGTAGCGACTGGTTGAGATATTCTTCAGAGGATTGGTACTGTACTTGATGGGCTGAATGGCTTGCTTCTGCACTGTAGGGATCCTATGATTCTATGATAAGTTCCTCAAGCTGCTACAGTTGGATTTGGACCTACATCCTCAGAACATTTCCTTGACTCTATGGATCACTGAAACCAATATCAACTACCATGACACCACTATCTGCCCTTGCCAGTTAAGCCACATCGTGAAGATCCTTCCATGACCAGCAGGTCCCAGAGAAGGATTTGAACTCCACATTTCTGAATCAGAATCAGAGACACGGGCTTCTGAACCTCAACTTCTGTCAGACAGGAATCACATGTCTTTCTCTTTTCGAACTTGCCAGAAGACAAGAGGCACCAGATCTTGGAGGTGTTTTCTCTCGCACCACATAATTCATGACAAGCTTTCATTTTCCACTGAGACCATTCTTCAAATGCAACTTCAGCTTTTAATTCTGATAGACTGCAATGAATAAGGCCTTGGTTCTGAAGGGGTTAATGTTTGACACTCAAGATCTGTGGGTGCACAAAAGGATTTCTCCACTATCAGAGACAATGGGAACTGCAGATGCTGGAGAATCCGAGATAACACGGTGTGGAGCTGGATGAACACAGCAGGCCAAGCAGCATCTCAGGAGCACAAAAGCTGACTGGCTTCGCAGTGGGGTTGAAATTGTATCAGTGATAATGGGAACTGCAGATGCTGGAGAATCCAAGATAATAAAATGTGAGGCTGGATGAACACAGCAGGCCAAGCAGCATCTCAGGAGCACAAAAGATGACGTTTCGGGCCTAGACCCTTCATCAGAGAGGGGGATGGGGTGAGGGTTCTGGAATAAATAGGGAGAGAGGGGGAGGCGGACCGAAGATGGAGAGAAAAGAAGATAGGTGGAGAGGAGAGTATAGGTGGGGAGGTAGGGAGGGTCTAGGCCCGAAACGTCAGCTTTTGTGCTCGTGAGATGCTGCTTGGCCTACTCTGTTCATACAGCTCCACACTTTATTTCTCCACTATCCACTGGAGGGAGAAGATGTATCTGGACCAGTTCCCTCAAGTTCTTGTAAAATTCCTGTCATTGTACTAATTACTAACATGCAATAAACCTTCTTGTTGTCTGAGAACAGTGCTTCTTCTGTAGGTACTCCACAGTGGTGTCTCCTGTGCCACTCAATAGGCCAAGGACAAAGCAAAGACAAAGAGGACTGGTGGCAGTAAACTACCTCAAACGACCCTTATCCAGAACCACATACCGGTAGAGTTAGCAAATTCCACAAGATGCCAGCAACTGTCCTCTGGTAAAATACCATCAACATTTCCATTGGCTCTTCGCCTCATTCCAGCCTTGATCCAACCACTGACAAAAGAACTGAACTCCAGTGGTAGAATCTGAGATAACAAGGTGCAGAGCTGGATGAACGCGGCAGGCCAAGCAGCATTAGAGGAGGAGGAAGGCTGATGTTTCGGGCCTAGACCCTTCTTCTGACCCTTTTCATTTTCTGAAGAATGGTCTAGGCCCGAAACATCAGCCTTCCTGCTCCTCTGATGCTGCTTGGCCTGCCGTGTTCATCCAGCTGTACACCTTGTTATCTCGGATTTTCCAGAGGTGGCTGTGAAATTGGCCGCCCTTGACTTTGTGGCAGTATTTGACTGAATGTGGCATTTTGGAGCCCGAGCAAAACTAGGGTCAACATGAATCAGGAGAAAACATCTTCGTTTATTGGAGCCTGTCCTGACACAGCAGAAGATGGTCATGGTTGTTGGAGGTCAGTCATCTCAGCTCCAGGACATCACTGGTGGAGTTCCTCAGGGTAGTGTCCTAGTTGCAACATCTTCAGCTGCTTCATCAATGACCTTCCCTCCATCATAAGGTCAGAACTGGGGATGTTCTCTGAAGATTACATAACATTCAGCGCCATTCATGACTCCTCAGATACTGAAGTAGTCCATGTTCAAATGCAGCAAGATTTGGACTCTATCTAGATTTGGGCTGACAAGTGACAAGTAACATACATGCCCAACAATTGCGAAGCAATGACCATCTTTTAAAAGAAAGAGTCTAGACATCACTTCTTGACATTCAATGGTGTTACCATCACTGAATCCCACTATCAATATCCTGAGGGTTACTACTGACAAGAAACTGAACTGGGCTACCTATATAAATACTGCAGCTACAACAGCAGGATAGAATTGAGGAATCCTCAGAGAGTAACTTACCCCCGAGTCCTTAAATTCTATCCATCATCATCCCAGTGTGAGGGTATCCCCTGGACTCTGTTATAACTTCAGATCCCAGGTCTGGAGGGACTTTTAACCGTCACTCCTTCCATGGGTTATCAGTGCTTTAAGCCAATACTGCTACCTGCATAATGAGATACTGTTCTGAAAGATTTTGGACTATGGGTTTGCACACGCGCACTGACTTGGAGATTGACTCTCACTCATTCAGGTTCTTCGATTGGGTATGTACTGTAACACTCCTTTATATAGATCTGTGCGTGGTAGGTCACCGCGTGCAGCCACCGCACTGCCCCCACCCCAGTGCAAATTCCAAGTTTTGTCTCTTGCTGCTATCAGAATCATGTGATTGAATATTTTTACCTGTAAAGGAATCAAGGGTCATGGAGAAAGGCAGCAAAGTGGAACTGAGGGTGATCAGATCAGCCATGAATTCATTGAATGGCACAGCATTCTCGATGGGCTGAATGGTTTACTTCATCTCCAATGTCTTACTGTCTTAGGAAATGAAAGGAAAGGAAAAATATTTAGAGACCAAGACAGCTGATGGCTCGACAACAAACGTTTAAAATTGTCTTAGATAATAAATTGTGAGGCTGGATGAACACAGCAGGCCCAGCAGCATCTCAGGAGCACAAAAGCTGACATTTCAGGCCTAGACCCTTCGTCAGAGAGGGGTAAGGGGTGAGGGTTCTGGAATAAATAGGGAGAGAGGGGGAGGCGGACCTAAGATGGAGAGAAAAGAAGATAGGTGGAGAGGAGAGTATAGGTGGGGAGGTAGGGAGGGGATAGGTCAGTCCAGGGAAGACGGACAGGTCAAGGAGGTGGGATGAGGTGAGTAGGTAGGAGATGGAGGTGCGGCTTGGGGTGGCAGGAAGGGTGGGTGAGAGGCAGAACAGGTTAGGGAGGCAGAGACAGGTTGGACTGGTTTTGGGATGCAGTGGGTGGAAGGGAAGAGCTGGGCTAGTTGTGTGGTGCAGTGGGGGGAGGGGACGAACTGGGCTGGTTTAGGGATGCGGTGGGGGAGGGGGAGATTTTGAAGCTGGTGAAGTCCACATTGATACCACTAGGCTGCAGAATTTCCAAGCGGAATATGAGTTGCTGTTCCTGCAACCTTCGGGTGGCATCATTGTGGCACTGCAGGAGGCCCGTGATGGACATGTCATCTAAAGAATGGGAGGGGGAGTGGAAATGGTTTGCGACTGGGAGGTGCAGTTGTTTATTGCGAACCAAGCGGAGGTGTTCTGCAAAGCGGTCCCCAAGCCTCCGCTTGGTTTCCCCAATGTAGAGGCAGCCACACCGGGTACAGTGGATGCAGTATACCACATTGGCAGATGTGCAGGTGAACCTCTGCTTAATGTAGAATGTCATCTTGGTGCCTGGGATGGGGGTGAGGGAGGAGGTGTGGGGGCAAGTGTAGCATTTCCTGCGGTTGCAGGGGAAGGTGCCGGGTGTGGTGGGGTTGGAGGGCAGTGTGGAGCGAACAAGGGAGTCACGGAGAGAGTGGTCTCTCCGGAAAGCCGACAGGGGTGGGGATGGAAAAATGTCTTGGGTGGTGGGGTCGGATTGTAGATGGTAGAAGTGTCGTAGGATGATGCGTTGTATCCGGAGGTTGGTGGGTGGTGTGTGAGAACGAGGGGGATCCTCTTTGGGCGGTTGTGGCAGCGGCGGGGTGTGAGGGACGTGTTGCGGGAAATGTGGGAGACGCGGTCAAGGGCGTTCTCGATCACTGTGGGGGGAAAGTTGCGGTCCTTAAAGAACTTGGACATCTGGGATGTGCGGGAGTGGAATGTCGTATCGTGGGAGCAGATGCGGCGGAGGCGGAGGAATTGGGAATAGGGGATGGAATTTTTGCAGGAGGGTGGGTGGGAGGAGGTGTATTCTAGGTAGTTGTGGGAGTCGGTGGGCTTGAAATGGACATCAATTGTCTTTGTTGCTTAGAGCATTTGTAATTTGTCGAATGCAATCCTGGGTTTAACTGACAATATCTAGATTAAATATCATCATAATATCAACTCGCTGTCCTTGTTCCATCACTGTAGTATCCTCCAAGCCCTACTGCCTTCAGTTTATCTGCTGCTGTAACCTGTAACCAGTCCTTGTTATTAAACCTGCATTGACTAGGACAATGTATCAGAGATAATGGGAACTGCAGATGCTGGAGATTCCAAGATAAGAAAATGTGAGGCTGGATGAACACAGCAGGCTAAGCAGCATCTCAGGAGCACAAAAGCTGACGCTTCGGGCCTAGACCCTTCATCAGAGCTCTCTGATGAAGGGTCTAGGCCCGAAACGTCAGCTTTTGTGCTCCTGAGATGCTGCTTGGCCTGCTGTGTTCATCCAGCCTCACATTTTATTATCTTTGACTAGGACAATGCTGTCTGGGTGGCGAGCCGGGCTCCCTCCCTCCATCATACGCTCGCGCTAAACTCAACTGTGTGTGTCCAAAATGATACCAACTCCCATTCACTCATCACCCTTGCACTCACTGACCTACCCTGGTTCTCAGCCTGGCTGCACCTTGATTTTAAAATTGTCATCCTGGTTTACAAATCCCTCCTTTGACTGTTCTTTCCCATAAACCTCAAAACCCGACAACCCTCCCTAATGCTGGTAGAATGGGCACAAGGGGCCGATAGGCCAACTCCTGTTCCTATGGTCCTTCAAAAAAATTTGCAACTCACTCCAGGCCCAAACCCCTCTCTATCCTCATAAGATGTTTGATACCCCTCCCTATCTCCATCACCTTCTCCATCCTCTATATCCTTCCCTATTTCTGTAACCTCCTTCAGCCCATACACCCCTCGCTATCTCCTTCACCTCCTCCAGTCCATACACCCCTCCCAATCTCCATCACCTCCTCCAGCCCATATACTCCTCTCTATCTCCATCACCTCCTCCAGCCCTACACCCCTCCCAATCTCCATCACCTCCTCCAGCCCCTACACCCCTCTCTATCTCCATCACCTCCTCCAGCACCTACACCCCTCCCTATCTCCATCACCTCCTCCAGCCCCTAAACCCCTCTCTATCTCCATCACCTCCTCCAGCCCCTACTTTACTCTCTATCTCCATCAGCTCCTCCAGCCCCTACAACCCTCCCTATCTCCATCACCTCCTCCAGCCCCTACACTCCTCCCCATCTCCATCACCTCCTCCAGCCCCTATACGCCTCCCTATCTCCATCACCTCCTCCAGCACCTACACCCCTCTCTATCTCCATCACCTCCTCCAGCCCCTACACCTCTCCCGATCACCATCACCTCCTCCAGCCCCTATACCCCTCCCTATCTCCATCAACTCCTCCAGCCCCTACACCCCTCCCTATCTCCATCACCTCCTCCAGCCCCTACACCCCTCCCTATCTCCATCACCGCCTCCAGCCCCTACACCCCTCCCTATCTCCATCACCTCCTTCCGCCCCTATACCCCTCCCCATCTCCATCACCTCCTCTTGCTCCTACACCCCTCTCTAGCTCCATCCCCTCTTCCAGCCCCTACACCCCCCTCTATCTCCATCACCTCCTCCAGTCCCTACACCCCTCTCTATGTCCATCACCTCCTCCAGCTCCTACACCCCTCCCAATCTCCATCACCTCCTCCAGCCCCTACACCCCTCCCTATTTCCATCACCTCCTCCGGCCCCACACCCCTCTCTGTCTCCATCACCTCCTCCAGCCCCTATACCCCTCTCTATCTCCATCACCTCCTCCAGCCCCTACACCCCTCCCTATCTCCATTACCTCCTCCAGCCCCTACAACCTTCCCTATCTCCATCACCTCCTCCAGCCCCTACACCCCTCCCTATCTCCATTACCTCCTCCAGCCCCTACACCCCTCCCTATCTCCACCACCTCCTCCAGCCCCTCAACAATAATCTCAAGATGGTGAGGGTGTAGAATGCTCCAGCAGGGGCATGCTCTCTCTGTGTCTTTCTTGTCTTTCTCTTTTCTCTCGTTGATGCTTCCTTTATCTTCTTCTTTGGTCTCTGCCTTGGGCTCCCAGACCCAGTGTAGAGGCTGCCTGGTCGTCTCTCCACCTGCCATGACAGTCTCTTGGCCCAGCATTGCCTCAGCGTGGACGTCCGGCCTGGAGGCATTTCCAGAGCGGGTCTCCTGGCTTCAAGGTAATTTTGGAGTGGGCCTCCCAGCCTTGAGGTGATTCTAGAGTGGGTCTCCCAGCCTCGAGGTAATTCCAGAGCAGGTCTCCCAGCCTCGAGGTAATTCTAGAGTGGGTCTCCCAGCCTCAAGGTAATTCCAGAGTGGGTCTTCCAGCCTCGAGGTAATTCCAGGGTGGGTCTCCCAGCCTCGAGGTGATTCCAGAGCAGGTCTCCCAGCCTCGAGGTGATTCCAGAGTGGGTCTCCCAGCCTCAAGGTAATTCCAGAGTGGGTCTTCCAGCCTCGAGGTAATTCCAGGGTGGGTCTCCCAGCCTCGAGGTGATTCCAGAGCAGGTCTCCCAGCCTCGAGGTGATTCCAGAGTGGGTCTCCCAGCCTCGAGGTGATCCCAGAGTGGGTCTCCCAGCCTCGAGAGCCTCGAGGTGAAGCCTGGTGTGATCTGGAGCCTCGGCCGGTGTGGACTGGAGGCTAGGTGACAGCGTGCACTAGGTTGGAGGGACTGTTGTTCTGAGCTTTTGATTCCTCTACTTTCTAAGCTATCCCTACGATGTGTAATGCTGGACTTTTATTTTTTTCATTTCCTTTTTTAATTCCCAAATAATTTGTATGGAAGAATCTGTACCTTGGTACCCTGCACCTGAGATGGCACTGTAGGTGGCAGCTTGTAATATTGTTGGTGCCTTCAGCATCCTGACTCTGAAGTCGCGGGGTGTACTCCCCAGCCCTCACCAGCCAATATCCTGTTACACCACCCAGTTGCAGAATATGTTTGATAACACTCCTTTGTCCAGCCTGAAAACCAAATTGCTACAATTAAAGGTGCCGCATCAATGCAAATTGAAGTTGCTATCATGAGGAGGAGCGAAATGGGGCAATGAGATAACTTAGTTTAATTTCAGGCTAAGTCTGGAAAGATGACGTAACCCACGGTTTCAAAAAGATGTTTTTGCCAGTGTCTGTTTTCGGTGGATCAGATAGTTTCGTTTACACATTGAACACGAATGACATCATGGAAAAAGTTTAGAGGAGCAACTGAGCTTGACAGTGAGATTCAGCTTAATTAGAATCAGTGCACACAGCCTTTCACCCCAGGGATCCTTTCGATCAACTCTCTTCATCCTGATGCCACTTACTTCAACGTAGACCTACTCCTGATCCTGGTGTGATCATTTTTTAAAAATATCTCCAAATGTTTTAACTCAGACTCCTCTCTGCTATCTTCAGATCAGAAATAAGGTGCACCGAATAACAACCTCCACAAATTCACAATGCCTCAAGGCTTGTCATTTTTGCGTTGCTGGGATGTAGGCATTACTAGCTGGCCTAGCATTTATTGCGCACCCCCCCCCCCCACCCCCATCCCCGACCGTCCCCAGTTTCCCAAGTTGAGAAGCTGGTGGTGAGCTGCTTCCTTAAACTGCTACGGGCCATGGGGTGTAAATAGAAAGGCCTTTGGAGAGGGACTTCCAGCGACACTGAAGGAACGGCAATATATTTCCAAGTCTAGGCAATGAGTGGCTCAGAGAGGAAACTTACAGTTAAGACAATATGGCTTAGGAGCAGATTTAGACCATTCGGCCCATTGAGATTGTTCTGCCATTTGATCATGGCTGACGTGTTTCTCAGCCCTATTCTGCTGCCTTCACCCTTTAACCCTTGATCCCCTTAACCATTAAGAACCTATCTATCTCTGTCTTAAATACACTCAATGACTTGGCCTCCGCAGCCCCCTGCGGTGATGAGCTCCACAGATTCAGCAGCCTCTGGCTGAAGAAATTCCTCCTCATCTCAGTTCTAAAGGGCCATCCCTTCACTCTGAGGCTGTGTCCGCAGGTCCCAGTCTCTCCTAGTAGTGGAAACATCTTCTCCACATCCACTCTCTCCAGGCATCTCAGTATTCTGTAAGCTTCAATCAGGCCCAGAGTCCTCAACGACTCCTCATATGACCAGCCTTTCATCCCTGGAATGATTCTTGTAAACCTCCTCTGGACCCTTTCCAATCACAGCTTCTTTAGATATGGGCCTAAAACTGCTCACAGTATTCTAAATGCAGTCTGACCACAGCCTTGTACTGCTTCAGCAGTTCACCCCTGCTTTTGTATTCTTGCCACCAATATAGCATTGCATTTGCCTTCCAAACATGCAACTGAGCCTGAATGTTAAACTTAAGAGAATCCTGAGCTAGGACTCCCAAGTCCCATTTGAGCTTCAGATTTTCAAAACCTTTCCCCCAATTAGAAAATAGTCTATGTCACTATTCTTCCTGGAAGAGTGCATAGCCACAAATTTTCCTATAACGTATTCCATATGCCACTTCTTCCCCACTCTCCTAGACGGTACAAGTCCTTCTACAACCTCTCCTCTTCCCCAAAACTACCTGGCCCTCTACCTATCATTGTGTCATCAGAAAGCTCAGTAACTATGATCTCAGTTCCTTCATCAAATCGTTAATGTCTCAACTGAATTGTCGTGGTCCCAACACTGACCTCTGCGGAACTCCACTAATCATTGCCTGACATCCTGAGAGAGACCACTTCATTCCCACTCTCTGCCTTCTGCCAGCCAGCCAATCCTCTACCCATGCAAGTAGCTTTCCCCTAACATCATGCCTTCTTATCTCATTTAGCAGCCTCCTACGCTAGCCTTCTTGTCAAAGGCACTCTGGAAATCCAAATAGATCGTGTCCACTGGCTCTCCTTTGTCTAACTTGTTCATTACCTCCTCACAGAATGCTCACTGATTTGTCAGGAATACCCTCCCCTTGATGAAGCCATGCTGACTCCACCCTATTTTACAACGCACTTCCAAGCACTCTGTAGCATCATCCGTCATAATAGACTCAGAAATCTTACCAATGATTGAGGTCAGGGTAACCGGCCTTCCAGTTTCCTGCCTTCTGCCTCCCCTCCTTCTTAAACATGAATGTTACATTAGCAATTTTCCAGTTCTCTGGGACCCTCGCACTGATTCCTGAAAGATCATCACCCACACCTCAACAATATTCCTCAGCTATCTCCTTCAAACCTCTGGGATGTAGTCTATCTGATCCAGGTGATTTATCCACCTTCAGACCTTTCAACGTCCCCAGACCCTTCTCTTTATTGTTGGCCACTATAATCACTTCTGACGCCTGACTATCTTGAAGCTCAAGTATGTAGTTGGTGTTTTTCACTGTGAAAACTGATGCAAAGTACCTGTTCAGTTCCTCCATCATTTCTTTGTTCCCCATTACTACTTCTCCAGCCTTATTTTCCAGCAGTTCAACATCCACTCTTGCCTCTGTTCGACCCTTTAAATATTTAAAAATAAACTCTTGCAATCTTCAAATTTCACATTTTCCCCTTATTGCTTTTCTGGTAACCCTCTGCTGGTTTTTAAAGGCTTCCCTTGATTCTTTGGCTTCCCATGAATTCTCACCACATTCTATGCTTTTGCTTTCGCTTTTATGCTGTCTCTGACTTCCCTTGTCAGCCACGGTTGCCTCATCCTCCCCTCAGTATGTTACTTCTTCCTTGGGACGAATTTCTGCACTGCCTCCCAAATTAACCCAAGGAATTACTGCTCTACCACCTTACCTGCTAGATAGCATTGTTCCCATGCATCTGCTGCCCTGGTCATTCTGGATGGTTGGGTTTGAAGGTTTGGAAGGTGCTGATGAAGGAGTCCTGATAAGTTTCTTTCATCCATCCAGCCACTACTTCTCATATCTCACCATTATGAATTAGAGAAAGTTAGGGTCAAGGCTATCTTTTTAACATATGTTGAGGAGATTTGGTCCACTCCATGACAAGACAAAATTGAGCACTTGGCCATTCTATTCGCATTTTCCGGTGATTGGCCCATAGCCATCTGGGCTTTGGTATTGTAAGCGCACATTTAAATCCTGCTTCTCAGAGGAATGCCATGCAGGACTCCCATGTCTTCCACAGAGGGTGTGCAGAAGTTCACTTTAACGTCAACACTCTGCAACAGCATTCCGTCAGCTCAGAGGCTAAGGTCAAAAGTCACACAAGCCCAGGTTACAGACCGACAACTTTATTTGAAGACCAAGGTTTTCAGAGTTTTGCTCCTTCTTCAGGTGTCAGTGAGAGAAGTGGCATCAGACACAGAATTTAAAAGCAAAAAGTCAAAGGGTCATAGGACTGATGTGAATGTGTTAAGCAAACCCAAGGTGGCTGTAAATATTTAATCGGTTAGAAAGGATTAATATACAAATCACAGAATTTCTTTCAAGTCACTGCCCTGAGACAACTAAAGATTTCATCAGTGTACCAGAGATTATATCCTAGGTCAGACAATGCATTTTAGGTATGAACACGGCAGGCCAAGCAACATCTTAGGAGCACAAAAGCTGACGTTTCGGACACACACACACTAACAGACACACACACTCTCTCTCTCTCACACACACACACACACAAACACACACACTCTCTCCCTCTCCCTCTTCCCCCCTCCCCACACACACACACACACACACACACACACACACACACACACACATTGTCTCTCACTTACACACGTGCACAGACTCACACACACACACACACACACACACACACACACATTGTCTCTCACTCACACACGTGCACACACACACATTGTCTCTCACTCACACACATGCACACACACACACACACACACACACACACACACACACACACACACACACACACACACACACACACACACACACACACTCTCTCCCTCTCTCTCCCACACACACATTGTCTCTCACTCACACGTGCACACACACATATAAATCTATGGGGTGAATTTGCAATTGCAGATTTGTCATTGCAGATACATTCTATTTTGTTCAAAAAGTACACAATTTGCAGACAGTCAATGTGGCATTTTATAAACTGCTTTTATCTTGGATTCTCCAGCATCTGCAGTTCCCATTATCTTTGGAAATAAAGCCAGTCTGGCTCCAAGTGGATACACAGCCAGATTCTAAACAAGGCCTCACACCTAAACTGCATTGTCTGACCTAGGATATCACCTCTGGTGTATGGATAAAACCTTTAGTTATCTTGGGGCAGTGACTTGAAATAAATTCTTGAATTTGTATATTAATCCTTTCTAACTGATTAAAAATTTAATAGCCACCTTGGGTTTGTTTAACACATTCACATCAGTTCTATGATCTTTTGATCTTTTGCTTATAAATTCTGTGTCAGATGCCACCGCTGTCACTGACACCTGAAGAAGGAGCGAGTCTCCAAAAGGTTGGGATTTCAAACAAACCCGCCAGACTATAACCTGGGGTTGTGCCTTTGTTGACCTCGCCCAGCCCAGTCCAACACCTGCACCTCCACCTCTGAGGCTGAGGCAGTGAGATTTTGGAGTCATGTTGCTGGAGGGGGTTCTGAAGCGGTAATTCAGGATGTGACCTACTTAAACCAGAGAAATATTTGATTTGGCAAAATACCTCTGAAGCCGTGAGACCCTGGTGGATACAATGCCAAAACATCAAGCTTGGTGGCACCTGAAAGCTATTTTTAGCTTCCATACTTATCATTTTGGAACTCATTGCGCCTTATCTCAACTTTGCAATAAAAGACCTTTGTCCCCATGTCGCAATAAAACTTCGTCCTACAACTTTAAAAGCTACCATCTTCTCTTCTAGTGCCTGGGTTGTACTTTGAGACAATAGACTTTACCCTGACGATCCTGGCCGGTCTGTTTTATAGGACCTGTCCTCTGTGGCATTATGTGATCCAGAATTAACCATTAACCACTAGTTCTTTGAGAAGGTGACCAAACAGGTAGATGAGATTAGAGCGGTTGATGTGGTGTATATGGATTTCAGCAAGGCGTTCAATAAGGTTCACCACAGTAGGCTATTGTACAAAATGCAGAGGAATGGAATTGTGGGAGATATAGCAGGTTGGATCGGAAATTGGCTTGCTGAAAGAAGACAGAGGGTGGTAGTTGATGGGAAATGTTCATCCTGGAGACCAGTTACTAGTGGTTTACCGCAAGGGTCGGTGTTGGGTCCACTGCTGTTTGTCATTTTTATAAATGACCTGGATGAGGGCATAGAAGGATGGGTTAGTAAATTTGCAGACGACACTAAGGTCGGTGGAGTTGTGGATAGTGACGAAGGATGCTGAAGGTTGCAGAGAGACATAGATAAGCTGCAGAGCTGGGCTGAGAGGTGGTAAATGGAGTTTAATGCAGACAAGTGTGAGGTGATGCACTTTGGTAGGAGTAACCGGAAGGCAAAGTACAGGGCTAATAGTAAGATTCTTAGTAGTGTAGTTGAGCAGAGAGATGTCGGCGTCCATGTACACAGATCCTTGAAAGTTGCCACCCAGGGTTGACAGGGCTGTTAAGAAGGCATACAGTGTTTTAGCTTTTATTAATAGAGGGATCGAGTTCCGGAACCAAGAGGTTATGGTGAAGCTGTACAAAACTCTGGTGCGGCCGCACTTGGAGTATTGTGTACAGTTCTGGTCACCGCATTATAAGAAGGATGTGGAAGCTTTGGAAAGGGTGCAGAGGAGATTTACTAGGATGTTGCCTGGTCTGGAGGGAAGGTCTTATGAGGAAAGGCTGAGGGACTTGAGGCTGTTTTCATTAGAGAGAAGAAGGTTGAGAGGTGACTTAATTGAAACATATAAAATAATCAGAGGGTGAGATAGGGTGGATAGGGAGAGCCTTTTTCCTAGGATGGTGACGGCGAGCACGACGGGGCATAGCTTTAAATTGAGGGGTGAAAGATATAGGACAGATGTCAGAGGTAGTTTCTTTACTCAGAGAGTAGTAAGGGAATGGAACGCTTTGCCTGCAACGGTAGTAGATTCGCCAACTTTAGGTACATTTAAGTCGTCATTGGGCAAGCATATGGACGTACATGGAATAGTGTAGGTTAGATGGGCTTGAGATCGGTATGACAGGTCGGCACAACATTGAGGGCTGAAGGGCCTGTACTGTGCTGTAATGTTCTATGTTCTATGTTCTATCAGCAAAAATGCAGTGAACCAAGGGCCAGAATTAGATTAAAGGTTTCTTTTCCTGTGGATGGAATCTCATCACCTTGGCCTGAACTTTTGCAAGTTTTGATAAACACCAGGAATTACTTACAATGTAACAATTACACATGAGTGCAGGAAGCAATGTATAATGTCGACAATAAACATCCAACGCATAATTCAACGCTTTTGTTGGCTTTAAGGCGACACAGCAGCAAACCTTCACACAACGTTGCACCTTTTGTTTCTGAGTCAGAAAGTCACAGGTTGACTAACACACATGAGATGATCTTAAACCCAGTGACTGCAAGGTGTGGGATTTGAAATCCTGCCTCAGGGTCGCTGTCCCATGTCCCCTGGGAGCCCGGACTGCACATACAGAGACATTACCACCAAGCCACCTCCTGTGCCCGCTGCAAGAATAGGGGCTTGGAAGCAATAAGGACCACAGATGCCGGAAGCCAGAGTCTATAGGTGTGAGGCTGGGAACATACAACAGGTCAGAAGGCATTCAAGGATCAGGCAAGTCAATGTTTCAGGCCGATAAGGATTTCAGCCCAAAATGTTGATTTACCTGCTCCTCAGGTGCTGACTGACCTGCTGTGCTTTTCCAGCCTCACATCTACAGACACAACAATCAGCCGTGGAGTGAACAATAGGTCAGAGCGTGGATTTGGAATTTAATGGGGTCTGGCTGAGCAAGAAAGGCCAGTGTAGGTCAGCAAGGAGAGTGGAGGTGGGTACTTTAGTGTTTGGAATGAGGTCAGTCAGGTGGGCATCATAGAATATGAGTTGGAGACAGTGAGTTTCATGATTGGGGCTATTAATCTAGGAACTGGCTCTGACCTGGTTGGGTCAGTGTTAGCCACAATGACATGTAAATGAAAGGTGACTTGGAGACAGGATACCAGCCTCTGTGGAGTTATTTCAGGCACGCTGAACTCGGCACAGGTTGGGATTTGCAGTAACTAGTTTGGATGGGATGGTATGATGAGATTCAGAGAGTGGCACAGTGGCTCAGTGGATAGCGCTGCTGCCTCACAGCACCAGGGACCCAGGTTCGATTCCAGCCTCAGGCAGCTGTATGTGTGGAATTTGCACATTCTCCCTGGGTCTGCGTGGGCTTCCTCCAGGAGCTCCGGTTTCTTTCCACAGTCCAAAGGTGTGCAGAGTGGGTGGATTGGCCATGCTAAATTACCCATTGTGTCCAGGGTAGGTGGGGTGGGTATGGGTATGGGTATAGAGTCGGGGGTGGTGGGCTAGGTCTAGTTGGAGCTGTTTGGAGGGTCAACACAGATTGAATGTGCCGAATGGCCTGTATCTGCACGAGAGGGGTTCCACATAAATCTTATGATAAGACCATTAGACATTGGAACAGAAGTAGGCCATTCAGCCCACTGTGTCTGCTCTGCCCTTAATAGGTTAAAAACCGATTTATCTCAGCCATGAACGAACTTAATTCTTTTTTTCAGTCTATCCTTAAAGCTCGCAATGGCAGCACATCTCTCTCTTTCTGCTCCTTAAATCCTTCTGCCTTTCCCCACCTGTTGGTAGCATGTTTTACCATCAGTTACAATGGGCTCAAGTGTCAAAATTCTGCTAAAAGGCATCAGAAGTCCCAAGACACTTTGCCAGAGTGTTATACAACATCGATAAGCACTGAGCCATGTAAGCGGTCAAAGAGATTGGGGCTAGTGAGCAAAGGAAAGAATGAGAGATTTACAGCAAGGGAGGAGGCTACAAAGGTAGGGAGGGAGTGACGAGACCGCAGTGTGATGTGAAAACCTTCCTCAACATTTGTGAGGGAAGTGAACCTTCTGTTGTGCTCTGGCCTTGTCCCAGATACTTATTTATATGAATGACTCTAACCATGCTGCCTCTGATGTGGCCTAACAGGCTTCTCGTATCTAACGCACCAGTCAGCACATGGTACTGCAGTTTGTGAACTGGCACACCATTACCTTCGAGGTGATGCTTATTTATGTATTTGCTGATTGCACAACCCTAAAGCCAAGCGCTCGTTTTCTCAGTTGAATGTGAGCAGTTGGCGCACTGTCTGCAGATAGGCCATTCCTCAGTTAACAAGCGGGTGAGGGGTTTGTCGCATTAGAGGCCATGGCAGGAGCCCTGGCTCTTCCTTGGGGGGACAATGCGCCAGTGTTGGTGTTGCGCCCCCTCCGATTCCCTTTTAGTGCCCAGGGGGAAACAATTAATCCAACCATCAGATTGAATTCCAAAAGAAAAATCCACATTCCCAATCCTCTCCAGTGCCCAGCAGACCCCTGGATTTTTGACAATAGGCTTCGGTTTCCCAATCTTTCAACGTAACGTTGAGAGCCTATATGTTACAACTTTGCCAGCGGCACCATCACTTGAAAAGGAATAGACAGAACTTGCAACAGTTACGAGTAAGGGCTGTTCCTAATTCTGCAGCACTTCACCGCGATAAGGGGCACACCTTTCGCATGGGCCAACATCACAAATGATACGGATTAGCCAGTCATACTGTGCCATGCCCATCCGAACTCCAGACGTTCCTGCAGTGCAGTAGAGACTGCACCACAATAAAGAATTCCCTGGCTTGGAGCTACATATCCCAGGAATTTTCTCTTAGAATATGCTGAAGGATGTGACAAAGTCCCATGGGTATCATTCTGATTTACCAGAACACGAAGGCAAGAGGTTGGATGTTTAATGCAGCTTCTCAAGGATCATAAACTGAGCAGGGACCTGAGGGAGAAATATAAGTAGAAGAGAAATATAAGTCGAGAGATAGAACATAGAACATAGAACAACACAGCGCAGAACAGGCCCTTCGGCCCTCCATGTTGCGCCGACCTGTGAACTAATCTAAGCCCATTCCCCTACACTATCCCATCATTATCCATATGCTTATCCAAGGACTGTTTAAATGCCCCTCATGTGGCTGAGTTAACTACATTGGCAGGCAGGGCATTCCATGCCCTTACCACTCTCTGAGTAAAGAACCCGCCTCTGACATATGTCTTAAATCTATCACCCCTCAATTTGTAGCTATGCCCCCTTGTACAAGCTGAAGTGATCATCCTCGGAAAAAGACTCTCACTGTCCACCCTATCTAATCCACTGATCATCTTGTACGTCTCTATTAAATCCCCTCTTAACCTCCTTCTCTCCAATGAGAACAGACCCAAGTTCCTCAGCCTTTCTTCCTAAGGCCTTCGCTCCAGACCAGGCAACATCCTGGTAAATCTCCTCTGCACCTGTTCCAACGATTCCACATCCTTCCTGTAATGGAGCGACCACGCAATATTCAAAGTGAAGCTGCACTAGCGTTTTGTAGAGTTGCAGCATGACATCACGTCTCCGGAACAAGATGTAAAGATCATATAGCTGATGTGAGTGGAGTGTCAGATGATGAGCCTCTGCAGGTGACCAAGAGTGTTAGATGATGTGTAAAGTGTTTATAAAGTTAATGTTAGTACTGTGCTGGCATGGATCAGGCACAGCCATGGGAATGCACAAAGGGTGACATCTCTTTCTTTCGGAGGAGGGTCCTGGCGGGTTCTTTCACCCCTCCCTGAGAGGGACAGGCTCATTATCAGCCTCACATCTCACCCAAGTGACTGCATTGGGAGTGTTGGCTTTGATCTTTTCTATGTGCTCAGTTCTCTAGAGCTGTGTATGAGCCCACAGACTCCTCACTCCAAGCGACAAGGGTGGCACAACCTCATGGTAACTGTGCACCTGCAGTTCCTCGGTGAAGACCTCCATCATGGTTTGGAGTAACCTTGCCATGGCGACCTCTGTAAGACAGGTCAGATCATCGCCATGAATACTACTGTCATAAGTGTGAACACCACCCACCATGTACAGGGCAGACGCCCATGTGACTCAGTCAATGTTGTCTATCTCATACCCTGCAGGCAAGGATGCCCCAAGGCATGTTATATTGGCGAGACCATGCAGACGCTATGACAATGGATGAATGGACACCGTGCAATGGTCGCCAGACAGGAATGTTCCCTCCCACTCGGGGAACATTTCAGCGGTCAGGGACGTTCAGCCTCCAGTCTTCAGGTAAGCATCCTCCAAGGTGATACATAACAATGCAGAGTCACTGAGCAGAGGCTGAGAGTCAAGTTCCATCTCCATGAAGACAACCATTATCTTGGGTTCATGTCATGCTACAGGCGATCCCACCCCACTGTACAATATCTATAAAATCTTCCTTACTGTCCTGTTTTGACACCTTCACTTTGATAATTTATTATGATCTCTCTACCTTAATTTGGTTATACAGTTTAGAATTACTTATTACACACACACAACACACACACACACACACACACACACACACACACACACACACACACACACACACACACAATCTAATTCATGCGATGAATCAGTTCATCCAAGGTGTTTGTTTATTTGCAGATACATTCTATTTTGTTCAAAAAACAGACTATTTGTAGTCACGGTCAGTCAGTATGGCAACATAAAAAATTTAGCTTTTGGAACAAAACCAGCCTGATTCCATGTTAAAACCCTGTGACAGACTCTGAACAAAGCCTCACACCTACAATTCAGCATCTGACCCGAGATGCCACCTTTTGTACATTCCCATGGATCTGCCTGAGTGTCATGCCAGCACAGCACTAACATTGACTTTATAAACTCTTTGCACACTGTCTAACACTCTTGATCACCTGCAGAGACTCATCATTTGACACTCCACTCACAGCAGCTATATGATCTTTACATCTATCAGCCTATAAGCTCTGTGTCTGTGTGCTCTGCTCTCTCACTGCACCTGATGAAGGGGCTATGCTCTGAAAGCTTGTGTGATTTCACATAAAAGTGTTGGGCCTTAACCCGGTGTCGTGTGACTTGTAACTTTGTCCATCACTCATTCACTAGGGACCTGTTCAATCCCACCCTCAGGCAACTGTCTGTGTGGAGTTTGCACATTCTCCTCGTGTCTGCATGGGTTTACCTCCAGGTGATCCGGCTTCCTTCCCAAAATTGGGCAGGTTAGTTGGATTGGCTGTGCTAAATTGCCACATAGTGTCTAGGGGTGTGCAGTGTTGAGTGGGTTAGCCATGCTCAAAATTGCCCTGTAGTGCCAGGGATGTGCAGTGCAGGTGGGTTAGCCATTGTAAAACAAGAAACAAAAACAAAATTGCTGGAAAATCTCAGCGGGTCTGGCAACATCTGTGAAAGAGAAAACAGAGTTAATGTCTCAGGTCCAGTGACCCTTCCTCAGAACTGACGGTGGCTGGGAAAATGTCAGTTTCTCTGCAGAAAATAGGGAGGTGGGTGGGGTAGGGTGTAAACAATAGGATAGAGCCCAACGAGAGAGAAAGGCAGTTGGACAGACAAAGGAGTTGCTAACGACCAGGCTGGGAGGGACTGTTAGTGACTAACAGCAAGGGGTGTGTAGTGGCAGGCTATGTGGTAACAAGGCCTGGTGTGTGGGGTGGGGGAGCTGGGACATGGGAGAGTTTAGGCCCTAAAATTATTGAATTCAATATTGATTCCAGAGGGCAGTAGAGTCCCCGAGTGAAAAATGAGGTGTTGTTCCTCCAGCTTGCGTTGAGCTTCACTGGAACACTGTAGCAAGCCAGAGACAGAGATGTTGGCCAGGATGGCAACTAGCCATTGTAAAAGCCCACCATAGGGTTACAGGGATGGACTGGGAGGGCAGGGCTGCATGGGATGCCCTTGCAGACTCAATGCGCCAAATGGCTTCTTTCTACACTGTTGGCATTCTACGAATCACTTTATTGTATTAAGCACAGCCTCAGTGTGCAGATTCTAGGAGTGGTTGGGGTGAGCCAAACACGCACACTGCGAAGCCTCTTCTAAGGAGACTTTGAAGAAGTTACCCTCCTCCGTCCGGAAAGACCTCAGTGGATCTTTCTCCCACTGCAACTCTCTCATAATCTCCACTAAAACCAAAAGAACTGCAGATGCTGTAAATCAGGAACAAAAACAAAGTTGCTGGAAAAACTCAGCAGGTCTGGCAGCATCTCTGGAGGAGAAAACAGAGTTAATGTTTCAGGTTCGGTGACCCTTCCTCAGAACAGTTCTGAAGCAAACCAGGTACTCCACCCCCGCCTCTTTGATCTGTCTGTCTCCTCTCCACCTATCTTCTCCTCTATCCATCTTCTATCCGCCTACCCCTCTATCCATATTTACTTCAGAAACCCCTTCCCCTCCCCATTTATGAAGAAGCATCTAGGCCCAAAACATCAGCTTTCCTGCTCCTCTGATGCTGCTTGGTCTGCTGTGCTCATCCAGCTCAACACCTTGTTATCTCATATTCTCCAGCATCTGCAGTTCCTACTATCTCTCACACACAAGAGGGAATTCCTTTTTTTTCTTTCAGGGGATGGGGGTAAGACTGGCCAGCATTTATTGCCTGTCCCTAATTCCCCATAGGGCAGTTAAGAGTCAAGCACATTGCTGTGGGACTGGGATTACATGGTCCAGTATTAGTGCAGAGGCAGAAGCAACAATTCACCAGGAGAAATGGGGAATAGAGGCCAGTAACATCTCCTTCCTCCAATAAATCACTTGTCCTATAATCATCAGATAGAAGCAAACTCCACAACCGCATATTAGCATTATGAAGGATAATATACCTCTGGGAACACATTCCTTTAACAGGACCCCTCACAATAAAGCAATTCTACAGAACAGAGAGCAAATTACTTACAGCACCTCGTTTGATATGTTTGTAACAACAAGTTAATTTACAGCATTTGGCAGAATATGGAGCGGTGACATTTACAGGCTGTGGTTTCCAGCAGTTTATGAATGATGTGGTGTTGTAGCCAGCCCATTCTAACAATCAGTTAGCAAATTGCCAGGACAGAGAGCAAGAGCAGTTAAAGGCTGTCAGGGTGAAATAGAGAATAACATTCAGGTAAAATACAGTGGGTCTTGGAAATCTGAGATATAAATTTAAAAATGCTGCAAACACTCAGCAGAACAGGCAGTATCTGTGGAAAGAAAAAGAAATGAGATGTTGGATGAAAAGCTATCAATTTGAATTAGCATAACAAGGTGTAGAGCTGGATGAACACAGCAGGCCAAGCAGTATCAGAGGAGCAGGAAAGCTGATGGTTTGTGTCTAGGTCCTCCTCCCATTTCTGAAGAAGCACCTAGGCCTGAAACATCGGCATTCCTGCTCCTCTGATGCTGCTTGGCCTGCTGTGTTCATCCAGCTCTACACCTTGTTCTCTCAGCTTCTCCAGCATCTGCAGTTCCTACTATCTCTGAGTTAGTAACTCTCTTTCTCTCTCCACAGATACTGCCTTCGCTTCTGAGTATTTCCAGCATTGTTTGTTTTAATACAAATGTGTTTTACATGCATCTGTATGTGAGAGATACAGCAAACACCTTCTAGCATGTCATGCTTTTAGTGATCCAAGTTAGAATGGTGTATGAGACCTTTACACCCTTAGGTCATCTCACCATAGCAGAATTTGAGATTAATAAAAAATCAGAGTGTAATGATGACTGTGAATCTATTGTTGATTGTTGGAAAAACGCATCATTTCACTAATGTCCTTTAGGGAAGGAAATTGCCATCTTTCCCTGGTCTGGCCTACATGTGAGTCCAGGCCCACAGTAATGTAGTGACTCTGAACTGCCCTCTGGGCTATTAGGACCTACTCAGTGATGCCCACAATTCTGTGAATTAATATTTTAAAATCATCTATTTTTCTAATTCAGTAATGGGAATGTCTTCAGTAACGGGAACCCATCTTCCCCAGAACATTAGGCTGGATTTCTAGGGATTATGAATGCAGTAACATGCCAGAACACCATCTCTCCTTCCCCACCATACAGTGTGAATTTCTTAAAGCTACACACTGTCCTTGATACATTGCACTACTGGTTCCTGGAATAAGAAGCTGTAATAAATGCAGAGAATGCGGGACAAACTCAGCCAGTCTGGTTGTGGGGAGAGAAATAGAGACACATCGAGTTATAGAGACTTAGAGAGGTAGAGAAACAGATTCCTTTGGTCAAACTCGTCCATGCCATCCAAGTATCTTAAATTAATCTAGTCCCATTTGCTAGCACTTGGCCCGTATTCCTATGAATACCTCCAACTCATGCACCCATCCAGATTCCCTTTAAATGTTGTATTTGTACCCACCTCTACCAGTCCCTCTGGCAGCTCGTACCACTCACTGCATGAAAAAGTTGCCCCTAAGGTCCTTTAAGTCTTTCCCTACTCACCTTAAACCAAGAGCCCTTAGCTTTTGACTCCCCTACCCTGGGGAAAAGACCTTGACTATTCACCCTATTTATGCTGCTCATGATTTTATAAACCTCTACAATGTCACCCCTCAGCCTCCAACACTCCGGGGGAAATAGCCCTGGTCTATTTAGAAGGATGAGGAGGGATTAATTGAAACTTACACAATACTGAATGGCCTGGATGTTGGGAAGATGTCTCCATTGGTGGGAGAGACTAGGACCCGAGGGCACAGCCTTGGAGTAAAGGGAAGACCTTTAAAACAGAGATAAAGAGGAACTTCTTCAGCCAGAGAACCTATGGAATTCACTGGTACAGAAGGCTGTGGAGGCCAGGTCACTGAGTACATTTAAGACTGAGATAGATAGGTTCTTGATTATCAATGGAATCAAGGACTATGAGGAGAAAGCAGGAGAATGGGGTTGAGAAACCTATCAGCTACGATTGAACGGCAGAGCAGACTTGATGGGCTGAATAACTTAATTTCTGTTCCTATGTCTTGTGGTCTTATTCAGCCTCTCCCCATAGGTCAAACCCTCTAACCCTGGCATAATCCTTGTAAATGTTTTCTGAGCCATTTCAAGTTTCACAACAACTTTCCTCACAACAGAGTCCAGAGCCGAAGGCAGTGCTCCAAAACCAGCCTAACTAATGTCTGGTACAGCTGCAACACGGCCTCCCAACTCCTATACTCACGGCACTGGCCAATAAAGGCAAGCGTAGCAAATGCCTTCTTCACCACCCCATCTACCTGCAACTTAATGAATTGAGTCCATTTTGATCCTTGTTCAGTTCACATTAGTTTCTCTCAAATTCTCTGGGCTCATTTCAGGTTTTCAGCATCTGCAGTATCTTGCCTTTATTCAAAATTGAACCTATATTGTCGGCAGTTTAGAAGAATGAGAGGTGATCTTACTGAGATACACAAGAATGTGAAGAGGTTTGATCACTAAGTATTGACCGGTTGTTTTCCCCAGTTAGGAATCTCAGACATCGGGACACAGTCTCAGCGTAAGGTGTCTACCCTGTCTAGTCCTAATAGAGTTTTATAGTTTTCTATGTGATCCCCCTCATTTTCCAAACTCGAGCAAGTATAGCATTAACCAATCAAGCCTTTCTTCATCACCAGTCCCTCCATCCCGGGGATCAGTCTGGTAAACATTTGTTGCATTCCCTTCATATTCAGAACATCTTTCCTCAGGTAAGGAGACTAAACTGCAGACAGTACTCCAAGAACAAGGCCCTGGACAGTTCAAGTGAGGTCTGTGATTCACAGCAGGCAGCAGGAAGCCAGTATGGGGGAGACGACATAGTGCAGAGAATTGCAGAGACCAGAAAAAAAATAAACAAACCGTGATCCAATTAGGTGGAAAATAAATTGAAGAAATACACTAAAAACATTTCTGGTCATTATATGCTAATGATTACTTTCTCATTTAGACATGTCATTCTTCAAAACCAGTTTATAAAAGTGGCCTTATCAGCCACTTCTCTTAGAATCTCTATGGTTTGGAAGGAGGCCACTTGGCCCATTTAGTCTGCACCAACTCTCCCACCCAGACCCACACCCCAACCCTAAAGCCCCGCAGGTTCCATGGCTAACCCACCTATCCTGCACGTCCATGAACACTATGGGCAATTTAGCATGGCCAATCCGCCTAACCTGCATGTCTTTGGGCTGTGGGAGGAAAGTGGAGCTCCCAAAGGATGCAGAATGTGCAAATTCCACACAGACAGTCATCTGAGGGTGGAATCGAACCTGGGTCCCTGGCGCTGAAAGGCAACAGTGATGACCAATGAACCACCAGGTTTCTCCCCCACCTCCGCCCCCCCCCCCCTCCCCCCCCACCCTGGTTTGGTGCAGGCTAAGTGTAATCAGATAAATGGCCCTCAAACTAACAGAAAGGAGAGGGCAGCTGGTGGTGACAGGGTAGAAGGAACGCAAGGGTGGAAGGGTCCTATTTGTGATGGGAATGGGAAGTAGGGTGAGAGGGGATTGGGAGCAGGGCATGAGGCATGTGCTCGGTAGGGCACAAGGTGTGGGAAGTGTCGTAAGGTGGGGGTGAGGAAGAGAGCGCAATAAGGGCAGTGTGACAGCTGAAGGAGTAGTGTAGAGGCAATTGTGTGAGGGCAAGTTTCTAGTCGATCTGTGGCAACCCAGTGGGTGCTGTGCAAAATGCATGGCCATGTTTCACCTGCCATTTTTCATAAATCCATGAAACGCAAGAAGCAGAACTAGGCCATTCAGCCCATCGAGTCTGCTACACTATTCAATGAGATCATTGCTTATCTGATCATCCTCAACTCCACTTTCCAGAAATTGCTGGGAAAACTCAGCGGGTCTGGCAACTTCTGTGTGAAGAGAAAGTAGAATTAATGTTTTGGATCTGGTGACCCTTCTTCAGAGCTTTTCCCATACTCCTCAAATCCCTTATGGATTACAAATTTGTCTATCTCGGCTTTGAATTAAGTAGTGACCCAGCCTGTACACACGGCTGTGGTAAAGAATTCCACAGATTCACAACCCTCTGAAGGAAGACATTCCTTCTCATCTCTATCTTAAATAAGCAACCATTAATCTAATATTTTGCCCTGTGGTCCTAGACTCTCCCACAAGGGGAAACAGCCTTTCCACTTCTACCCTGTCAAGTTCTCTCCTACATGTTGCACTAGTAACTCTGCTTCAAGAGCTGAAAAACCACCTTGGTGCTATCTAAACGCAAGAACGGACTCTCCTTCCATTTTACTAACACAAGTCTCACTTCAGCTCTTGTAAAAGGTCCAACACCCTCGGCCCTTAAGCCAAGAGTAGTCACACGCTCGAGTTGTCGGTGTATTGGTGAATGCAAACTCTCCTGGACAATTGCGGATGCCGGATCAGCTCTCCAGGATCCCGGAGATGACTAGACTGAGCAGGAACCCTTACAAGCCGAGCTTTGAGGCACACGCAATCTACTCAAGGAACTCCCACGACGAGAGGTTTCCAATTTCACTTTCTCAGATTTACAGTGTACACTGCGTCCTGTACGCTGGCAGGTAAGCCAAAGGTCACCTTGATAGGGACATTTTTTTTGTTTCTGTCTTTGTTCGGTCACTTGTTCTGGGTACTCCGTGTTGTGGGCCTGTGATAAATCATGAGTGGCTCATAAACTGCCCTGTGAAAACCTCCTTTGGGGCAGGCCAGGATTTTGTGCTCCTCAGAGCTGAGGGAGAGCTGGCAGAAAAGCAGGCACGACTTTGTATGACCCTTCCACTAGATTACTTGTGAGCCCACCTCTCTGTTTGGGTGAATGAAGTAGAGCATTCGGTGGAAGGTGAGGAGAATGTGTTTAAAGGCCCCCTTTCCCTGACAGAAAACGACAAAGTGTCTTTTTAAACTTTTTTGCCAAGTTCTGCTTAATTCCGAGATGATGAGGTTATGTTTTGCGCACAGGTCTCTAACAGCCTGATTTCATTTGGGCTATTCCTCACATAATTAAATAGACACGTCTTTGCTTTCTGGCCATTCAGTCCATCGAGTCCACACTGACCCCTCCAAACAGCATCCTACCCAGATCCCCCCTATGCCTGTGAACCTGCATTTCCTATGGCTAACCCACCAAACCTGCGCACTACGCATAATTTAACATGGTCAATCCACCCCAGCTTGCACATGTTTGGACTGTGGGAGGAAACCGGAGGACCCAGAGGAAGTCCACGCAGACACGGGGAGAATGTGCAAACTCCACGCTAACAGTCGCCCAAGGGTGGAATCAAACCAGGGTCCCTGGTGCTGAGATGGAGCGATGTTAACCACTGGGCTATGAGGTTGCCCCCTCACACCCATCTCCTAGGTCAATTTTATTTTCTCCCTTCATGGGATGTGGTATCACCTTGTGCTCATCCCTAATTGCCCTCGGACTAAGTGTAATGCTCAGCCATTTCAGACAGCAGTTAACAGTCAACCCTTAATGTGGGTCTTGAGTGGCTTGTAGGCAGGATCGGATAAGAATGGCAGATTTCCTCCCCAAAAGGGCAGTAGTGAACCAGATGTGGTTTTGAAACAATTGGTGATAGTTTCATCGTCACCATCACTGGGGCTCGCTTCCAATTCCAGTTTTAATTCATCGAATTTAAACCCCACCTGCTATCAAGGCTCGATTTGAACACGAGGCCCCAGAATTTTGGCTGCCCTTTCAGTGACGTTCCTACTCCAGCACCTGTACCACCAACCTCCCCAGTCCAGTCCCCGGTATACCCCCTCAATCAATGTCACAATGGCAGATTATCAGGTAATAATCATGTTACTGTCCATAGGAGCCTGCTGTGAGCAATTGGGTGGCATCGCAACAGTGGGCTGCATTTCAAAAGCCCCTCATTGTCCGTAAAGTGCGTGGTGACATTTGGTGGTCATGAAAGGTGCCATGTAAATGCACATCTTTCCTTTGTACAGACTATCACATAAGAGGCTATGGTCGCCTTTCTTTGTTTTTGTCGCAACACTTTAGGCTCTGGTCAAACTTTAGCAAGGAAATACAATTCTCAACCACCACACACCCTCAGTTAGCGAAGGGATGTTGAGGAGTTGGGGGCGGTCCAGAAAAGCTTCATTACAGTGATACCACGGTTCAGGAATTCCAGTTTTGTCAAGGAGTTAAAGACGCAGAGTGCATCCTGTTTAGAGCAGAGAATTCTCCCCATCTACAAAGTAGGGGAGAAAAGCTTCTTAGTCCTGCTCCTATGATGCTGCTTGGCCTGCTGCATTCATCCAGCTCGACACCTTGTTATCTCGGATTCTCCAGCATCGGCAGTTCCTACTATCTCTTAAACAATTATCATTGCTTATTACCAGGAATGGTGCAGAATGTTGGGCCAACAGGAAGAAGTAGACGGGCAAAGGATCATGGAAACATAGACATTAGGAGCAGCAGCAGGCCATTCTGCCCTTCAAGACTGATCCTACTCAATGTGATCATGGCCGATCATCCAGTGCAGTCCCCTGTTCAACAGCCACGTTGTTCCATTATCCACTTTTCACAAATGACTCAAAGACTGAACCTTTTAACATTTATTTTTCTTTAGAGCCCACTTTTCATTTCTAATCTGTGAATATGCCTGTTGTGTGACTGAATCCTTTCATATTTTGTGATTAATAAACTTTGTCCTTTTGTTTGTGCGAGAAAGCTTGCTAAGTTGCTTCCTTTTAAAACTCATGTCCATTTGAGTCTGAGATGCAGTTCCTATAAGGAACCAGGGTAAGGGTCTGGTGAGTGTGATTGTCTGGCCCGGATTCCAAAGGCCCTGGATTCAGTGGCACCGATGTTGGCTTTCCGCAGCAGTGGAGAATGTGAGTCCCTGTCCATTCTTCAAAGATGGACTTTGTCTTAATTTTTTTATTTTATTTTATGATATCATTGAATGCCCTACCATCAACATCCTGGCGACAATCATTGACCAGAAACTCAACTGGACTCACCATATATACACAGCGGCTTCAAGAACAGGTCAGAAGCTGGGAATTCTGCAGAGAGTAACTCAGCTCCTGACTCCTCAAAGCCTGTCCACCATCAACAAGTCAAAAGTCAGGAATGTGATGAGATACTCCCCACTTGCCTGGATGGGTGCAGCTCCAACAACACAAGAGAAGCTTGACACCATCCAGAACATAGCAGCCCGCTTGATTGGCACCACATTCACAAGCATTCACTCCCTCCACCACCGACGCTCAGTAGCAGCAGTTTGTACTATCTACAAGGTGCACTGCAGAAATTCACTAAAGATCTTCAGACAGCACCTTCCAAACCCATAACCACTTCCATCTAGAAGGACAAGGGCAATATACAATACACAATACGAAAGCCTTTTATTGTCACCTGAACTCCTTTGTAGTGCATTGAAAAATTTTTACAATGTCTGTCTTATGGTGACATCTTAAGTACAACTACTCAGGTACAATTCATGGATACAGCAGAGGAACAAGAGTAGTTGCGTAATTACACAGTTGAAAACACGTTAAAAATAGGAAAATATGAAGGGGCTAACATTACAGAGTTCTAAGGTAAGGGCTATGCCCTCACACAGGTCTCTGTCCAGGACTAGCTGCCTGCACACTACTCCGGGCTCACAGCCCACTGTTACTACGGGCTCACAGCCCACTGCTACTCCGGGCTCACAGCCCACTTCTGCTCCAGGCTCACAGCCCTCTGCTACTCCAGGCTCACAGCTCACTGTGGTTCCGGGCTCACAGCCCACTGCTACTCCAGGTTCACAGCCCACTTCTGCTCCGAGCTCACAGCCCACTTCTGTTCCAGGCTCACAGCCCACTGCTGCTCTGGGGCTCACAGCCCACTTCTGCTCCAGGCTCACAGCCCACTGTTACTCTGTGCTCACGGCCCACTTCTGCTCCGGGCTCGCAGCCCACTGTTACTCCGTGCTCACAGCCCACTGCTGCTCCGGGCTCGCAGCCCACTGTTACTCCGTGCTCACAGCCCACTGCTGCTCTGGGGCTCACAGCCCACTTCTGCTCCAGGCTCACGGCCCACTGCCGCTCCGGGCTCACGGCCCACTTCTGCTCTGGGCTCAGAGCCCACTTCTGCTCCGAGCTCACAGCTCACTGCTACTCCAGGCTCACAGCCCACTTCTGCTCCAGGCTCACAGCCCACTGCTGTTCCAGGCTCACAGCCCACTTCTGCTCCGGGCTCACAGCCCACTTCTGCTCCGGGCTCACAGCCCACTGCTACTCCAGGCTCACAGCTCACTGCTGTTCCGGGCTCACAGCCCACTTCTGCTCCGGGCTCACAGCCCACTTCTGCTCCGGACTCACAGCCCTCTGCTACTCCAGGCTCACAGCTCACTGTGGTTCCGGGCTCACAGCCCACTGCTACTCCAGATTCACAGCCCACTTCTGCTCCGAGCTCACAGCCCACTTCTGTTCCAGGCTCACAGCCCACTGCTGCTCTGGGGCTCACAGCCCACTTCTGCTCCAGGCTCACGGCCCACTGCCGCTCCGGACTCACGGCCCACTTCTGCTCCAGGCTCACAGCCCACTGTTACTCCGGGCTCACAGCCCACTGCTGTTCTGGGCTCACAGCCCACTGTTACTCCGTGCTCACAGCCCACTGCTGCTCCGGGCTCGCAGCCCACTGTTACTCCGTGCTCACAGCCCACTGCTGCTCTGGGGCTCACAGCCCACTTCTGCTCCAGGCTCACGGCCCACTGCCGCTCCGGGCTCACGGCCCACTTCTGCTCTGGGCTCAGAGCCCACTTCTGCTCCGAGCTCACAGCTCACTGCTACTCCAGTCTCACAGCCCACTTCTGCTCCGGACTCACAGCCCACTTCTGCTCCGGACTCACAGCCCACTTCTGCTCCAGGCTCACAGCCCACTTCTGCTCCAGGCTCACAGCCCACTGCTGCTCCGGACTCACAGCCCACTTCTGCTCCAGGTTCACAGCTCAGGTCATCTGGGTACTCCGTGTTGTGGGCCTGTGATAAATCATGAGTGGCTCATAAACTGCCCTGTGAAAACCTCCTTTGGGGCAGGCCAGGATTTTGTGCTCCTCAGAGCTGAGGGAGAGCTGGCAGAAAAGCAGGCACGACTTTGTATGATCCTTCCACTAGATTACTTGTGAGCCCACCTCTCTGTTTGGGTGAATGAAGCAGAGCATTAGGTGGAAGGTGAAGAGAATGTGTTTGAAGGCCCCCTTCCCTGACTGAGAAAATGACAAAGTGCTGCTCCGGGCTCACATCTCAGGTGCTGCTGCAGGGCTTACTGTTTGCAATGCTCTGGGGTTCACGGGGCTGGCCTGCAGGGCCCAGAGGATAGGGTCAAGCTGCCCCTGTTGGTTTCACTGTGGAACACAGCCCACGTTCCCTTCTGTCTGCTGTGGGACTTGGCCCCCTCAACTTACAACTCCAGTCTCCAGGGCAGGTGGGAGGGAAGAAAGGGAAACTGCAAAAAGGAGAGGAAAAAAAAGAGGGAAGAAAGGTAAAGACACTGATGAGCAGAGGGGCTCCGACCGGAGCATCACACTCTGCCACCATCTTAAAGATATATGGAGTGCCACCCCCTCCAAGCCCCTCACCATCCTGACTTGGAAATATATTGCCGCTCTTTCACTGTGTGGGTCAACCCACAGCAGGAGGGCTGCAGGAGCTCAAGAAGGCAGCTCACCACCACCTTTTCAAGAGGGTAACTAGGGACGGGCCAGAAATGTTGTCCCATCAGCGATACCACAAGTGAGTTGAAAACAAAATATAATTTCTGTTATGAATGTAAGGGCTGCAGTGTGACAGCATAAACAGTTTTCACTACCTTTTGTTTGTGAACGCACAAGTGACAATAAATTACCATTCAATCCTATTGTTGTGACCAACTGAAGGAGCAGATGAATACCGGAGGGGAACCAGGTCACCATGTACCTTAGCAATTCCCAATACCCCATCTGGATCTAGCAAAGTCAAGGAATCCTGCCCAGGATCTGGTCACAGCAGCAGCATCAACATATCCAAGGGAAAGCCGACACTAGTGCACAATGGAGAAGAGGCTACAGAAATAAGCGAAAGCAGACAGCTTCTACAGGAAATGTGATAGTGATAATGGGAACTGCAGATGCTGGAGAATCCAAGATAATAAAATGTGAGGCTGGATGAACACAGCAGGCCCAGCAGCATCTCAGGAGCACAAAAGCTGACGTTTCGGGCCTAGACCCTTCATCAGAGGGTCTAGGCCTGAAACGTCAGCTTTTGTGCTCCTGAGATGCTGCTGGGCCTGCTGTGTTCATCCAGCCTCACATTTTATTATCTTGGATTCTACAGGAAAGCTTTGATTTGACTTGATTGGTTTTATTGTCACGGGTACTGAAATACAGTAAAAAGTTTTGTTTGTGGGTGCGTACAGGCAGATCACAGCAAGCAAAGGACGTACAGGTTAAAAAGACTTAGAGGCATACAGGTTACATTGCAGGTTACAGAATTTGGGGCTAGAGCCCACACAATAGTCTGATAATGGCCAGAAAGAAGCTGTGTGTGTGTTCAGGCTTCTGTATTTTCTGGTTGTGGTTGTGGGGGATCATTCCTGAGTTGTGGTGGGTCTTTAATGATGTTGGCCGCCTTTCCGCAGCAGTGAGCCACATGAATGGAGTCCATGGATGGACCCTCTCTGATGAAGGGTCTAGGCCCGAAACATCAGCTTTTGTGCTCCTGAGATGCTGCTTGGCCTGCTGTGTTCATCCAGCCTCACATTTTGTTATCCATGGATGGAAGGATGGTTTTTGTGATGGTCTGGACAGTGCACACCACCTTCTGTAGTTTCTTATGCTCCTGCGTAGAACAGTTACCATACCAGGCTGTTATGCACCCAGGCAGTTTGCTTTCAGTGGTGCGTCTGTAGGAGTTGGTGGGCGTCCTTATGGACGGGCCAGATTTCCTGAGCTGCCTGAGGAAGGAGGCATTGTTGTGCCTTCTTGACCATCACATTTACGTGGGAAATGCAGGACAGTTCATCAGTTATCGTCACTCTGAGGAACGTGGTGCTCTTCACTCTCTCAACCTCAGTTCCATTGACGTAGATGGGGGCGTGTTCGCCTCCTTTCTTTCTGAAGTCAATGATCAGTTCTTTAGTTTTGCTGACATGAAGAGACAGATCGTTTTCATTGCACCATGTTACCAAGCCCTCTATCTCCCTTCTGTATTTTGACTGGTCATCATTCGATATCCGTCCCACTGCAGTGATGTCATCGGCAAACTTGTAGATGGCGTTCATTCGTTTGAAGATGGCAACACAGTTGTAGGTGTACAGGGAGTACAGTAAGGGGCTGAGAGCACATCTTTGGGGGAGCTCTGGTGTTGAGTGTTATTGTGGAGGAGGTGCAGTTATCCATCCTCACCGATTGCAGCCTGTGGGTCTGAAATCCGAGGATCCCGTTGCAGAGGGTGGAGTCGAGACCAAGATCACAGAGTTTAGAGATCAGTCTGGAGGGATAAGGGTGTTGAAGGTGGAGCTGTAGTCAATGAGCAGGAATCTGACGTAGGTGTCCTTGTTATCCAGATGTTCCAGGGATGAGTGCAGAGCTAGGGATATGGAATCCTCTGTGGATCTGTTATGCCAGTCAGCAAATTGTAGGGGATCGAGGCAGGTTGGGAGACTGGAGTTGATGTGGGCCATGACCAGCCTCTCAAAGCACTTCATGATTATTGAGGCCAGAGCCACTGGGCAATTAAGACACATTTCATGTGTTTCCTTAGGTACTGAGAGGATGATGGTCTTCTTGAAGCAGGTGAGGGCTTCGGCTTAGAGGACCGAGAAGCTGAAGATTTCAGTGAATACCTCCATCAGTTGATCCACACAGGATCTGAGTGCTCTTGCTGGAAAAACTCAACAGGTCTGGCAGCATCTTTGGAGAGAAAAACAGAATTAATGTGTTGGGTCCAGTGACCCTTTTGTCCAGTAATTTCTGTTTTCCAGCATCTGCAGTTCTTTGATTATTTTTTGTTTGGGCCTTTACTGTTATTACTTCTATGCTCCACGTAAGCCAACTTTATTTCATTTTGCCAACATTTTATACAATACGTCTCTCAATTACTCACTTCCAATCAACCCAAACTAAGCAGGTCTTTTTGGACGGGGGATCATTTCAAATTTCCTCTGCCTTTTGTGTGAAGAAATGCTTTCTGGGTTCACAGTTGCAAGATAAGGGCTTGCCCATTGAAGCTAAACGTGGTGAAATTGCTTCCCACAGCGGGTTGTCAGTCTTTGGAAACACTTGTCCTCAAGAGACAGTGGGAAGAGTCTTTGGAGGTAGATTCAGTACTACCAGTTCTGAGGAAGAGTCACCGGACCCGAAACGTTAACTGTTTTTCCCTTCACAGATGCTGCCAGACCTGCTGATCTTCTCCAGCAGCTTTGTTTTGCCCCTGATTTGCAGCATCAGCAGTTCTTTCAGTTTTTAATTTGGCCTCTATGCTCTCTTCACATTCAGCATAACATGTTGAATCCCCTTAAAAATGGCATTCTTGCAACTCGTTCTGCTGAGCACAAAATGAAAAGCATCAACAAAATCGAGTCTTTTTCCAGCAACATGTAAGTTCAATGTTATTGAATGACTAATGGTGTAGAAATTTATTGCAGATATAATGAATATTTGGCAGTTAAGTAATAGAATTCATCCAGTTTTGGCTACTTGAGCATCCCTGGTCTTTCTCCCTGTACCTTTGGTGGCCATTGTCAAGTCCATACCTTCTGGAGTTCCTGTTCTAAACTTGTATCGCTCTGCCTCTCTTTTCTACTTTAAGATGAGGTCAGATGTCACATGGAGCTGCTCCAAAAGCTTGTGATTTCAAATAAACCCGTTGGACTACAACCTGGTGTCGTGTGCCTCCTGACCTTATCCACCCCAGCACTTCCACATCATGTGGAGCTGGATGAACACAGCAGGCCAAGCAGCGTCATAGGAGCAGGAAAGCTGACGTTTCAGGCAAGACTGAAAAAGGGTCTAGGCCCAAAATGTCAGCTTTTGTGCTCCTAAGATGCTGCCTGGCCTGCTGTGTTCATCCAGCTCCACACCATGTTATCTCGGGTCCTCCAGCATCTGTAGTTGCTACAATCTCTCACCTCCACATCGTGGTTACTTTAAGATGCATCTTAAATCTACTGTTCTGAACAAATATCTGGCTATCTGTCCTTAATATAATTCTATGGTTCAATGCCTAACATAGCTTTATAACACTCCTTTGAAGTACCTTCTGGGAACATTTGTAACATTCAAGCATCAATACAAATATTCAGTATTGCTCTTCTGACTTAAAGGTGAGAGTCCTCCCAAACTGAACCACAGCTGGTTGTAAGCTCTTTATACTCACAATTGTGCGACATTTCCCAGTTAGAAATGTATACTGGGTAATTCTGAGATGTCTTTGAACAATGACACACCCAAGTCTTTTCACACCTGCCTTGAGTTCTAATAGCCCTGTTGTTTGTTCAAATAGTTTACTGTGTTAATAGGCCTGACCTTTCACTTAATCCTTTAATAGGTATCCCACTTGTTTTGCCGGTCATAAGAAATAAATGGATGGGAATCAGTCAATCAGACAGAACTATTTCTCCAGGTTCTGTGCAGTTACTCTACAATGGACCAGTTTTCATTTGTTGAGATGCAGATACAGCAGGCAATTAGAAAGGCAAACAGCGCATTGCCTATTTATTAACAAAGCGTTTGTTGCATAAGAGTAAGAAATAGAATTGTACACGGCACTGCATACTTGATTCAGTAGTTCCTATATATCAGAAGGTGTTTGGTGCACCTGTTAATAGGATTGAGTGCAGTTGGAGGAGCTTTGATGATGTCGTGGTAGTGTCCCTAGCTCTGAGCTAAGCCACCACATTCAAGTCCTACCCACTCCAGATGTGTATGTGTTTTTAACTTGTTCATGGGATGTGGGCATTACTGACCATCCCAGCATCTATTGCCCCATCCCTAATTGCCCAGAGTTAACCACATTGCTGTGGGTCTGGAGTCACATGTCGGCCAGACCAGGTAAGGGTGGCATCAGTGATAATGGGAACTGCAGATGCTGGAGAATCCAAGATAATAAAATGTGAGGCTGGATGAACACAGCAGGCCCAGCAGCATCCCAGGAGCACAAAAGCTGACGTTTCAGGCCTAGACCCTTCGTCAGAGAGGGGGATGGGGTGAGGGTTCTGGAATAAATAGGGAGAGAGGGGGAGGCGGACCAAAGATGGAGAGAAAAGAAGATAGGTGGAGAGGAGAGTATAGGTGGGGAGGTAGGGAGGGGATAGGTCAGTCCAGGGAAGACGGACAGGTCAAGGAGGTGGGATGAGATTAGTAGGTAGGAGATGGAGGTGCAGCTTGGGGTGGGAGGAAGGGATGGGTGAGAGGAAGAACAGGTTAGGGAGGCAGAGACAGATTGGACTGGTTTTGGGATGCAGTGGGTGGGGGGGGGAAGAGCTGGGCTGGTTGTGTGGTGCAGTGGGGGGAGGGGACGACCTGGGCTGGTTTTCGGATGCGGTGGAGGAAGGGGAGATTTTGAAGCTGGTGAAGTCCACATTGATACCATTGGGCTGCAGGGTTCCCAAGCGGAATATGAGTTGCTGTTCCTGCAACCTTCGGGTGGCATCATTGTGGCACTGCAGGAGGCCCATGATGGACATGTCATCTAAAGAACGGGAGGGGGAGTGGAAATGGTTTGCGACTGGGAGGTGCAGTTGTTTATTGCGAACCGAGCGGAGGTGTTCTGCAAAGCGGTCCCCAACCAAGCGGAGGCTTGGGGACCGCTTTGCAGAACACCTCCGCTCGGTTCGCAATAAACAACTGCACCTCCCAGTCGCAAACCATTTCCACTCCCCCTCCCATTCTTTAGATGACATGTCCATCATGGGCCTCCTGCAGTGCCACAATGATGCCACCCGAAGGTTGCAGGAACAGCAACTCATATTCCGCTTGGGACCCCGGCAGCCCAATGGTATCAATGTGGATTTCACCAGCTTCAAACTCTCCCCTTCCCTCACCGCATCCCAAAACCAGCCCAGTTTCGTCCCTTCCCACCACTGCACCACACAACCAGCCCAGCTCTTCCCCTCCACCCACTGCACCCCCAAAACCAGTCCAACCTGTCTCTGCCTCCCTAATCTGTTCTTCCTCTCACCCATCCCTTCCTCCCACCCCAAGCCGCACCTCCATCTCCTACCTACTAACCTCATACCACCTCCTTGACCTGTCCGTCTTCCCTGGACTGACCTATCCCCTCCCTACCTCCCCACCTATACTCTCCTGTCCACCTATCTTTTTTTCTCTCCATCTTTGGTCCGCCTCCCCCTCTCTCCCTATTTATTCCAGAACCCTCAACCCATCCCCTTCTCTGATGAAGGGTCTAGGCCCGAAACGTCAGCTTTTGTGCTCCTGGGATGCTGCTGGGCCTGCTGTGTTCATCCAGCCTCGCATTTTATTATCTAGGTAAGGATGGCAGTTTCCTTCCCTAAAGGACATTAGTGAACCAGATGGGATTTTCCAGTCGCCAATGGTTTCATGATTATCTTAATTCCGGATTTCCTTTTATTCAATTCAAATCCCACCATCCACCAGGACACAATTCAAACCTGAGTCACCAGAACATTACCTGGGACTAGCTTAGTTTAGGATTATATTCAAGATGGACCGGTTGGACCGAACAGTCTGTTTATGAGCACTACAATTCTATGACCCTTGATTAATAGCCCAGTGATAATACCATGAAGCCATCACTACCCCTAAGCCTGTCTGAATGGGATGATTTGAACATCTGTGGAGCATTGGTCTGGGGAAATCTGGTAGGTCAGTGGTAATGTCACTGTCTTATACCATGGAAAGCCTGAGGGTAATGTTCTGTGGATGTGGGTTCAAGCCCCCAGTCACAAATAGTAAACTTTGAATTCAATTTTATTTAAAGTTTCAGGAATAACTAAGCAAATGGTGACCATGTGCTGAACCCCTTGTGGTGCAGTGGTATTGTCCCTAACTCTGGACCAGGAGATTTGGGTTTATGTCCCACCTGCTCCTGAGGTGTGGCATAATATTTCAGGGCAGGTCTTATAGACATTTAGAAAGATAGACAGATGTTGGCTATTTATCAACAGGCTCCAGTTTTGATTTGCTTACATAAAGAGGGATAACTTGCCCAAACAAATAGCACAACAAAGGTTCACAAGCCTGATTCCAAGGATGAGTGCCTCAGCTGATGAAGAACAGACTTGGCCCTAGATGGACTCTGAAGAACAAGATTTATTTGAAGTGCTTAAGATTCTTAAGGGACTCGACAGGCTGTTTTCTGCGGAAATACTCCCCCTGCCTGGTGACTTTGTATAACCAGGTGTCTGTACCATTTAGGACTGAGAAATGGAGAAATCTCTTACGTGAGAGAGTTGTGGGCCTTTGGCATTCACTGCCACACAGAGCTGTGGACATATTCAAAACAGAGGTGAATGGAGTTTCGACGAATCAGCAGATATGTGGGTTGTGTGAGAAGGTAGGGCCTAGGGAGGAGGTGAACAAAGATCTTGTTGATCGCAGTGTAGACTCAAAGGGCCAAATGGCCCACTCAAGTTCCAAATGCAATATTTATCAAACCAAGCCCCAGAATGTCGCTAATGTTGATTCAATACCCACCCACCCACTACGGACCAATATCACAGCAAGAACTCGTCTATCTTGTTCCTGTTAGCAACGGTCGCAAGCTGCATTCACATGGCACCTTTGGGAGGTGAAGTGTGCATGTTGCTTTACAGAGAGTTACCAAACTAAATTTGACATTAAAAGCCACAATAAAAGACTTTAGAGTGGATGGCCGTCAGCTTGGTCACAGACATGGACATTAAGCTGTGTATTAAAGGCGGAGAGAGAGGTACATGGGTCTAGTGAAGCTCGTCTCTGTCCCCCAGAGGAGAAAACATCTTTTTCTTGTATTTTTTGCCATATATTTCTGCCTCATTACCCTTTAGTGTTGTTTCTTTTACATTTTTCAGAGACATCAGTGACACCAACTAGGCTAGCATTAATTGCCCATCTCTATCCCTGAGGGGCAACTTTTTCACACAGACCGTGGTGAATATTTGGAGCAAGCTGCCACAGGAAGTGGTAGAGGTGGTTACAATTACAATATTTAAAAGACATTTGGCCAGGTACATGGATAGGGAAGGTATCGAGGGATATGGTCCAAACACAGGAAAATGGGACAAGTTCAGTTCAGGAAACCTGGTCAGCATAGACGAGTGGGGCTGAAGGGCCTGTTATTGTGCTGTACAACTCTATGGCTCTATTTGCCCTTGAGAAGGTGGTGGTGAGCTCTCTCCTTGAGCCACTCAGTCTATGTGCCATGGGAGCACCAAGAGCACCGTTAGAGAGGGAGTTCCAGGGTTTTGGCCCAGCAATGAACAATGAGCTTAGTGAAGGAACAACAGCATACTTCCATGTCAGGATGGTGAGTGGCTTGGCGGGGAGCTTGCAGATGGTGGAACTGCCATGTCACTATTGCCATTGTCCTGGCAAGCCCTGGAGCCAACAGGTTGCATCAACTTTGTCTTAATTGTCCATTGAACAATCTCAATAGATCTCACAAATTCCCCTTCCAACAATGTTGCCACCCCATTGCAATCTTTGCAACATTGCACCAATTTCCAGTTGACTCATATCCTTGACGTGGAATTGCCCGTCATTCAGTCCCACTTTCAACCATGTTGCCGGGGCCACTTCCAAAGCTGGCCTGATATGACGTTCAAATATCACATGGCTACAGGAGGTGCAACTTTTCTAAGACAGATATCAGAACATGTTTGAAGGGAGCACCTGGCCAGTCCTGCATTGACAGCCAAACTGACAATTTGCGGTTACGCAGCGAAGATGTTTCAGAATATCGCCTCAGTGTGTCCTTTGGTTGGCCCTGGTAATAAGGCACAAATGGGAATTTGTGGCCAGGGGAATTCTCGTGCTGGCAAGTTAAGGAAGAGCTTGCATTTGCCTAACGGCCTTTGTGTCTTCAGGATATCCCAACGTAGGTTACAGCAAATATCCTTTGAAGTTTGGTCACAGTCACAATGCAAGAAACACGACAGTCCATTTGTGCATGGCAGGATCCCACAGACAGCAATGAGATAATAACCAAACAATCCATTTCTGTGACAGAAGGAAGAACTACTCAAACATGTAATTGACGCATATGGTCTGACTTGTTTTGTATGCTCTGCGCCTCATAACAGCGCTCCAGTATGACCAGTATAATCTTTTCCAAATATTACCATGTACTTTTTACTGGTTTTACCCTTTGGGTGGTGGAGGGTCAAAAGACAGCAATTCTGGAATTTCTCTCATTTCCGAATACTATCATGACTTTCAGGACATTTCTCAGGGAGTTCCTCAGGCTACTGTTCTCGGCCCAACTGTAGTGATTATAAGGCAGTCAGCCAGTGGAATCTCATAGAATATGAGTTCCCTGATTGGGGCTGTTCACCTGGTCCAATCAGGGAGCCTTGGCTGACAGATAGAATCAGGAGTGTCAGAGGTTCTGTGAGCTGGCTCTAGGGAGATGGATCAGTGTCAAGTACCATGCATGTGTAAATAGAGGGTGACTTGGCGATGGGATACCAGCCTCTGTGTAGTTATGTCACCAACCATCTCCAGCTGCTTCAGCAATGACCATAAGGACAGAAGTGGCAATGTTTGTCAATGATTGCACAACATTCAGCACCATTTGCAACTCATCCGACCATCAATCACAACATATCCCATGAATGGAGAAAAAGAATAAAATTAATTGAGTGTGCTTTCAACCTTGTTGTCATAGCTGACTCCAAAATGAGTTCCCAATCTCATCTTCACACCATCATTCAGACTTCCCATGTCAAACCTACTCAGCTCATCTGCCACTCAAACTATTGTTTCTCAATCCTTGCTCCCTCTAGACTTGACTGTTCCAACAGGCTCCTGACTGATCTCCCAAAAATCTGCCCTTTGTAAATTTGAGGTCATCCAAAATCCTGCTGTCTTTATCTTAACTGATGCCAAATCTATTCACCCATCGTATCTTTCCTTGCGTTTTGGCAACATCCTAATTCTAAAATTCTCATCCTTGCTTTCCACTACCTCCCTGACCTTTCCCCTTCACCATTTCTGTAATATCCTCCAGTCTCACATCTCTCTGAGGTATCTGTGCTCACCTAACACTAATCCTCGCCCTGATTTTAATTGCTCCACCATTGGTGGCCTTGTCTTCAATTGCCTGGGGCTCTAACCTCCAACATTACGTGTTTTCAAGAAGGAGTTTGGTATAGTTCTTCGGGCTAAAAGGATCAGAGGGTGTGGAGAGAAGGAAGAAGCAGGGTATTGAGATGGATGATCAGCCATGAACACATTGAATGGGGGACAGCCTTGAAGGGCTGAATGGCCTCTTTCTATTTTCTGTGTTTATATGCTTCTCCCCAAGCGTCTCCCCTTTTCTCTCCTCTTTTAAGAAGTTCCTTAAGATCTCCTTGACCGAGCTCTTACCCAATCTACTTTAACATCGCCTAAAGAGTTACTTTTGCCTTTGAACACTGCTGTGAGGTAGCTTTAGGGGACATTTATAACATTAAAGCTTCGATATAAATATTCAGTATTGTTCTCAATGGTGAGACTCCTCCCCCACTGAGCCACAGCCGGTTTGCAAGCCATTGATCATGAAGGTCACTATCCTTCTCATTCTCCTCCCCAATAAGGGACATAATGACGTGATAATGGAAACTGCAGATGCTGGAGAATCCAAGATAATGAAATGTGAGGCTGGATGAACACAGCAGGCCCAGCAGCATCTCAGGAGCACATAATGACGTGCTCTGGTGAGCGTCCAATTTGGTAATTAGAATATGCTATACTTCCCAGGTAGGAATGTGTTCCAGATAATTCTGAGATGAGTTTGAACAATGACACACCCTAGTCTTTTCACACCTGTCTTGAGTTCTAATAGCCCTGTTGTTTGTTCACATAGTTTACTGTGTTAATAGGCCTGACCTTTTATTTAATCCTTTAATAGAAATCCCATTTGTTCTGCAGGTCATAAGAAATAAATGGATGGGAATCAGTCAATCAGACAGAACTACTTCCACAGACTCTCTGCAGTTAGTCTACGATGGACCCTTACCCACTTAAATTCCTTGATATTTCAGCTACACTCATGTCACATGTGAGCAAGGTCGTGTTGAGTAATGGTGCTTTCCCGATTAAAATTGACAGTGAGAAATAAAAAACTGAGAGATGTTGCGAGATGTTATTACGCACCTCTGCAGTAGTTGGAATTTGAACCTGGTCCACTTGGCTCAAAGAGAGGGACACAGCCACAAGAGTCCTCATTGCTACACTTTGTCTTCCCACGTCATCTTCTATCTAAATGCAAACCACACCTGGGTCTTTTAACAAGCTTATGTATAAAAAAAACCTATCTTTGACTATAGGAGTTGAGATGTCAAGCTGAGGTTGTACAAGGCTTTGGTAAGGCCTCTTCTGGTGTATTGTGTCCAGTCCTGGTTGCCCTGTTATAGGAAGGATATTATTAAGCTGAAGCTCCTGAAAAGATTTTCCAGGATGTTGCCGGGAAAGGAGAGTTATGAGAGCTGAATAGGCTGGAAAAGTAGTGTAGCAGAGTCCAAAACCAGAGGGCATAGATTTAAAGTGGGAGGCGGAAGATTTAAAAGGGGCTTAAGGGGCAACTTTGACAAAAAGACGCCGGTGTGTGTATGGAATGAGCTGCCAGAGGAAGCGGTGGAGGCTGGTACAATTACAACATTTAAAAGGCATCTGGATGGGGACATCATTAGGAAGGGTTTAGATGGCCAAATGCTGGCAAATGGGACTAGATTTATTTAGGATACCTGGTTGGCATGGACGTATTGGACCTAAGGGTCTGTTTCCAAAGGGCTGTACAACTCTACGACTCTAAGTAACACTGTCCAAACCCACGGCCACTTCTTTCTAAGAAGGATAAGGGCAGCAGATATGTGGGAAGACCTCCACCCTCAAAAGCTCCCCTCCAAGCCACTCACCATCCTGACTTGGAAATATATCGCCGTTCCTTCATTGTCGCTGGGTCCAAATCCTGGGATTCCCTCCCTAAGGGCATTGTGGGTCAACCCACAGCACATGGACTGCAGCACTTCAAGAAGGCAGCTCACCCCCTCCTTCTCAAGGGGGCAACGAGGGACGGGCAATAAATGCTGGACCCAGCGACACCCACATCCCACAAAATGAATAAATGAAAAAAAGATGTTTGGATAAGTAGATGACTAAGGAAGTTTTGGGGAGATATGGGCCAAATGCAGCCAGGTGGGCTAGTTTAGTTCGGGATCATGGTCAGCGTGGAATGGTTGGACCAAAGGTTCTGTTTCTGTGCTGTATGGCTTTTTGACTCTATGCCTGTTAAAATGTATCCCAGGTAATAGGACAGACGGAAACACCCAAAGATTTTTCACACTTGCCTTGAGTGCAAAGAGCCCTGTAATTTATTTAAATGGTTTACTGAGTTAATCAGCCTAACCTCTTCCTTAATCCTGTAATCTCTAACCACTTGTTTTGCAGCATTTAGATCATAAGAGATGAATGAACTGTAAACATTTGGTGCCAAGCCAGAGAAGGAGTTATTAGGACAGAAGAGAGAAAGCACAACCTGTAGCGTAAATTTTAAGGAGCTTCTCAAAACAGAAAACAGTAGAAAAGTGGCGAATTACAGGGAATTCATTATATATCAGAGCTGACTGTCTTAAGCAGCTGTGCTCACTGACATGATTCCCAGATTCCGTTTCGATCTTTCCCCTCCCTATCACTGTAATCTCCGCCAACTGCGCAACCCTCTTATATCCCTGTGCTCCTCAAATCATAGCTTCTTGAGCATCGCCACACCTTCAGGTTACCAGACACATGCTCTCGAATTCCCTGTACAGGCACACACTCCATCTCCTTCTGCCTCATTCAAGCTAAAGAACTCAGGACAAAGCAGACCACTTGATGGACACCACACCCTCAAGAATCCACTTCCTCCACAACCAACATTGAGGAGCAGCAGTGTGCACTATCTACAAGTTGCACTGCAGAAATTCACCAAAGATCCTCAGTGGCTCAGTGGTTAGCACTGCAGCCTCACAGCACCAGAGACCTGGGTTCAATCCCAGCCTCACTTGACTGTGTGGAGTTTGCACATTCTCTTCGTGTCTGCGTGAGTTTCCTCCAGGTTCTCCGGTTTCCTCCCATAGTCCAAAGATGTGCAGATTAGGTCGGAATGGCCGTGCTAAATTGCCCGTAGTGCCCAGGAATGTGTAGGTTAGGTGGGTTAGCCATTGGGGGGAAACATGCAAAGTAGCAAGCGATAGGGTGAGTCTGGGTGGGATTCTCCTTGGCGAGTCAGTGTGGGCTTGTTAGGTTAAGTGGCCTGTTTCCACATTGTAGAGATAATATAAAATCTTTGGGCAGCATCTTCCAAACCTGTAACCACTTCCATTCCAGAAGAACAAGGGCAGCAGATGCATAGGAACACTACCACCTGCAGGTTCCCCTCCAAGCCCCATCCTGACTTAGACATGTTTCACTGTTGCTGGGTAAAAATCCTGGAATTCCCTCGCTAAGGGCATTGTGGGTCAACCCATAGCACATGGACTGCAGCGGCTCAAGAAGTTATCTCCACTGCCATCTTTTGGAGGGGTGCCGAGGGATGGGCAATAAGTGATGGCCCTGCCAGTGACACCCACAAACTACAGGTGAGTAAAAAAGACCTTGTCTCTTTGACTGGGCTTTTGACCATCTAACCTGATATCGCCTGATGTAATCCAGCACCAGGCCTCATTTTACATAGCTCCTGCAAAATGCTTTGGAGCATTTTGTTTTATTGAAGGGACTGTATAAATGTAGGGCATTGCTAATGAACCAAAATGTTCGACCTATTCCGATGCTTGTTGTTTCTGCAAGATTCTTATCAGGAAAAACTTTTCCAGGACATCACATTGCAACATAATAGACCTTTTGCATTTCGAGGAATAAGCTCTGGCAAAAATGTTACAAGGTTGAAGAAGTATTCCAAGTTCTAAACCTTCTGATTACTCATTGAAACACACAGCATGCAGCAGAAATTTCCCAGAGAAAGATGAAACTCTCAGCGTTTATATAACCTCTCTCCTGAACTCTGATTGCCTCAACATATTTTGCAGCCAATTGTCTATTTTTGATATTTATGTGCTGCTGTGACATAGGAACCATGGCAACAAACATGTGCACAGCAAGCTCCCACAGATAGCAATGTCACATTGGCTATGGCCTTATCAAGGTTTGTAAAACCATGAATGGCATGGAGAGAGTGAATAACTAAGGTTTTTTTTTCCCAGGCCAGCGGAGTCCAAAACTAGAGAGCATAGGATCGACATGAAGGGGGACAGATTTAAAAGAGACCTGAGGGACAATTTTTTCATGTCGAAGGTGGTGCGTGTATGGAATGAGCTGCCAGAGGAGGCTGGTACAATTACAACATTTCAAAGGCATCTGGATGGTTATATGAATAGGAAGGGTTTAGAGGGACATGGGCCAAATACTGGCGAATGGGACTCGAATAATTTACGATATCTGGTGAATGTGATTAACAGCCAGATTTGCCTCTTATGTTTTGTATCATTCCATGATTCTATCAGTACACAACTGGTGGATTAAAGTGCCTCCTGTACTCTATGAATCCATGCTTTGTGAGCATGTCAGGTCGCAGTAAAGGAGATTTAAGGGAAGTCTGGCTGAGCTGTGTTCTGTACATTGTGGAAATTGTTCATAATGTTCAGCCTTTTGCATATGTATGGTCAGTCCTCCTCTGCCTAAATCTCCCAGAAGCTGCTCCTGATTATAATACATGGCAAGTGGTCTGGGAGCAGTTTGCAAGGGATCTCAGCCACTGGCGATCAGGATAGCACAATAGCTTTGACAGGCAGAACGCAGTATAGAATAATGCCCAGAGCAGTAACTGAGACAATAGGAACTGCAGACGTTGGAGAACCTGAGACAACAAAGTGTGGAGCTGGATGAACGCAGCAGGCCAAGCAGCATCAGAGAAGCAGGAAAGCCGACTTTTCTGGCCTAGACCCTTCATCAGAACCAGCTCACCATCACTGCAGCCTAATGGCAGCTGAGTAGAATGGAAACAAATTTCTTCCACCTGAATCCTTAGAACAACGAGAGGCCTCAACCACATTGTGCAGTGGACTATCTCTAGCATTGCGTGATATTATTGCAGATATCAAGGAGTATGTGTCTGCTCTTCTCAAAACAATGCTATCTTTTACATCCAGCAGACAAAGTTGATGGAGGCTCAATTTAATCTCTCATCCTTATCTTTATCCTCTCAGGGAGTGTCAGTCACACTCTACGCTCATGTTTCTGCTGGGATTACAGCTGACATTTTACTTACTCAGAGCAGAGTCTTTTATCCATTGTGGCAAGGCTGGGTCTCTCAGCAGGGTAGGCATTAATTCCCTCTGAGAGACCCAGCGTTTGGGGGACACTGAATCAGGGAGCAATGTGCAAGGTGGGAACTCTACCATGTTCCCGCATGTGACCCATGAAAGTCCAAAGACGGGAGGCTCATGAATGAGCTTCCTGATCAGACACTGACTGAGATCCTCAAGTGGACAACGGGCACCCGCTGGAAGGTCTCATTCCACAGTCATCCCACCAACGTTGGAAGCTTCTGCGATCTCTGGGGGAAATGAGGGTGGGTTTGGGCCAAGAGATCAGTGGGTGATTGTTGCCTGATTGAGGGATACAATAGAGGCAGGAAGTGGAGTTTGTAGGAGGGTGAAGAAACACTGGAGATTGCACCCCTGCCCTTGTTCCAGCCACTGTCATAACCCCCAGCCTATCCACAACCAATCATCCTGGGCTTCTGGTTTCCACCATTCCTGATAGCAATCAAAAGCTGATTGGCTGATAGTTGCCAGGAGGTACGATCTCTGCCCCAGATAGTTTGTAAACCCAGGGGAGTCCTGACAGTGACCACTCAGGCTCCTGATAGGGCTTTGCCCAGTGGAGATAATGCAGGGCTCCCTCTGTCTCTCCAGGTGATGGGGACGGATCCGTCCATGACCTTTGCCTGCTCATCTTCCAGAGGTTGAAGGACACATTGTGAACTTTCGATTATTATTGTCTCTCCTGTTTGCCCGCAAGTACAGCTGTGACTTTGGACAGTGGAAGTTTCTTTTCACACAGAGGGTGGTAAGCGCCTGGAATGTGCTGCCAAAGGAGGTAATGGAGGGGAATACAATAGCAACATCTAAGAGGCACCTTGACAGATACATGAATAAGCAGGGCATAGAGTTATGGAGTCATAGAATCATAGAGTCATACAGCGTGGTACTTAACTGCCTTTTAAACAGTGTAAAAGTACCCACATCCATCACATCCTCTGGAAGTCAATTCCACACAAGTACCACAGTCTGTGTGAAAAAGCTTCCCCTCATGGCCTTTTTAAATCTTTCTCCTCCCACCTTAAAAGTACACCCCCAGTCTTGACATCCCCCACCCTAGGCGAAAGACAGCAGCCATTCACCTTATCTACACCCCTCATTATTTTATAAACCTCTATAAGGTCACCCCTCACCCTCCTACGCTCCAGGGAACAAAATTCCCAGCCTATCCAGTCTCTCCCTAAAACCCAAACCCTCCATTCTCAGCAACATCCTGGTAAATCTTTTTTGAACCCTCTCCAGCTTGATGATACCCTTCCTAAAACAGGCCATATGGAGGCAATGGTTCTTTAGTTTCAAAAGGCATCATGTGTCAGCACAGTCTTGGTGGGCCAAATGGCCTCTGCCATACTGGTCTTTGTTCTTTGGTGCAAAATTGGGAAAAGATTCAGTTCCCTACATCAATACAGTTTCCTTGAATTGACCCGGGTGAACCATTCATATTAGGTCATGTCTACCCCTTTAAGAATGCACCAGAGAGAAAACCTTCCTTGTTCTTATGATTTAGACTACCACTTGAACCTAAGAGATGAAATACAACCTTCAAACAACTTATGAGCGAACTAACTATGAGCAGGAGTAGGCCATTCGGCCCCCAGAACCTGCTCCACCATTCAATAAGATCAAAACTGACCTGGCTGTGGCCTTAATTCCACTTTCTGCCTGAACCAAAGAAACCGAGTATTTGTCAAGGTTCTATCCATCACTGCCTGTGAATCTCAGCAAAGATTTCTGGTTTCTCTGTTTAAAGCCTTGACCTTCAGAACAAGGCTGCTGGCTCATGCACTGAGTGTGGATTCACTGCAAGACTTCCTGTGGCTGGTATCACAGCAGAAAAACAAGGTGGGTCGGATATTGGCAAACGTGACTCATGGACCTTGTGGTCTCCCGGGTCACAGCTTTCAGTGGTCAGGCAGGAAATCCCCGGATGTCTCTTCTGCTGAATAGGCATTTCGTCATTTTGCTTGTGCCTGGGAGCCCTTTGAAGAAAGCCTGCCTTTGCACACAATGGCTCAGTGGTTAGCACTGCAGCCTCACAGCGCCAAGGACCCAGGTTCAATTCCACCCTCGGGTAACTGTCTGTGTGGAGTTTGCACATTCTCCCTGTGTCTGCGTGGGTTTCCTGCGGGTGCTCCGTTTTCCTCCCACAGTCCAAAGATGTACAGGTTCGGGTGGATTGCTAAGTTACCCCATAGTGTCCAGGGATATGCAGGCTAGGTGGGTTTGCAATGGGAGATAACAAGGTGTGGAGCTGGATGAACACAGCAGGCCAAGCAGCATCTCAGGAGCACAAAAGCTGACGTTTCGGAACTAGACCCTTCATCAGAAGCCAGTAATTGAAGACAAGCTGGAGCTGGAGCTTTCTGATGAAGGGTCTATGCCCGAAACGCCAGCTTTTGTGCTCCTAAGGTTATAGACAGACTTCGCTGGAGCTCCCAAACAAAGGAAGGGGTTGCTGGGATTGACTCTGCAGCTGACCGCAAGGTGGGGTTTAATATTTTGATCAATCATTTAAACACTCCAGTGGTGGTAACTCTGAAGTAAAACGTCAGAAGAGGCCGTAATCACTTTATACACAATTATGATGTTATCCAATGGGAAATGTTGTCTCCAGGGTAAAATAATTCAGATGTAAAAACTAATCTCCATTCATTTTGCACACTGTACTTCCGGCACTTACTTTCAACATCCTTCAGCGAGAGCAGGAATATCTATGCCTTATGCTGGAGGACGCTTTCATCAATTACTACAGTTGGAGATGTATCTGAATGTCAAACTCAATGGGAGGAGAGGGCAAGGCATCTCTTCTGTGACCTCAGAAATCTCATCGGGCTAACCAATACCCTACTCTCACAAAATTGCCTCCTCTGAGGTAAGGAAATACTGGAGCCAGTATCAGCAAGCTTCCAGAGACAGCAAGTTAGGAACTGGGAGGGAGCCTGCTTTGGCAGTCTTGTTTAAGGAATAAATATTGGCCAGGGCATAGGCAATATCTCACCTGCGCTTCAGTGCAGAGTTTTCTTAATAGTGGACTGAAATGAGAAAAGAACAGTTTGATAAACCAGCATGGCTAGATAGAGAGCAAATAAGTTGACACTCATTGCAGTCAACATTTACACAGCTGCTAGCGAACCAGTAATTGAAGAATAGTTTGCAGACAAGCTGGAGCTGAAGGGTTGTATACAGATTGAGCTTTGGTTGGCAACAAGAAACTGATTGGTTTGTTGACTTGTGACCAGATACCGATAACTAAGGCCTTCTGCCAGCCAACAACTATGTGATTGATTCTTAGGTAACCGAATTGCCTGGAGGCATGGATGTGAGATACAGAAGCTTTTGATCACCACCAGCTCTCTTTAGGGCACTTTAGGGCAGAAGAAGACCAGTTTATCTTTCCAGCAGCAGTTGCTACAAGGTATGACTTTTAATTGAGAAGTTGGAGTCCTGTTATAAGTGAATATGCCACCTTGTGCCCCTTGGAAGCATCCAGATGAAGATGACTGTAAAGTACAAGAATCATATGGGCAAACATTGAAAACATGAACTGCCTTCCAAGTGTGTGTGTCTGTGTGTGTGTGTGTGCATGTGTGTCTGTGTGTGTTTGCATGTATCAGTGTGTGTGTGTGTGTGTGTGTGTGCACATGTGTGTGTCTGTATGTGTGTGCGTGCACGTGTCTGTGTCTCTGTGTGTGTGCGCGCGTGTGTGTGCGCGTGTGCGCGCGCGTGTGTGTCTGTCTGTGTGTGTGTGCATGCATGTGTCTGTGTGTGTGTGTGTGTGCGTAGTGTGCATGTGTGTGTGCGTGTGTGCGCGCATGTGTGTCTGTCTGTATGTGTGTGTGTGCATGTGTCTGTCTGTGTGTGTGTGCGTAGTGTGTGTGTGTGTAGTGTGCATGTGTGTGTGTGCGTATGTGTGCGCATGTGTGTCTATGTGTGTATCAGTCTGTGTGTGTGTGCGCATGTGTGTCTGTGTGTGTATCAGTCTGTGTGTGTGCGTGCACGTGTCTGTGTGTGTGCGCGCGTGTGTGTCTGTGTGTGTGTGCGCGTGTGTGTGTACATACGTGTGCGCATGTGTGTCTATGTGTGTATCAGTCTCTGTGTGTGTGTGTGTGTGTGCGCATGTGTGTCTGTGTGTGTTTGTGTGTATCAATGTGTGCATGTGCGTGTGTGCACATGTGTGTGTTTGTGTCTGTATGTATGCATGTCAGCGTGTATATGTGTGTGTTTGTATGAGAGAGAGAGAGATTGTGCATGGGTTTCAGTGGGTGTTTTTAAAGGGAATAGAGTTTTAATTAATAGTGATATATCGTCACATTTATAATTGTTTACCCATAGAGTTTAATAACTGGCCATAAACAGTAATTCTTGCTAAGTATAGAAACCACGGAACAAGTAATCAGTACATTGGAGTTTGTGGTCTGTATGCATTAGAATAAAACTCTTACTGGAAAAGTAAATGTCTGGAATCTTTGATTTGATTTGATTTATTTAATGTCATATGTATCTTGTTACAAAATACAGTGAATAGTGTTGTATAGTGTCTCAGCTCTCCAACGCCATCTTAAAAAGTAAACCAAAACATAGAATATAAAGGTAGAAAATTAAAGAAAGCTGTTCAGCTTTACGGTCCTTCTTGTTAATTGCTTCATCATGGACCAGAGGCCTGAGGCTCAAGTTCCCTCGCCATGCTGCTGCTGGAAGAGAAGTCACACACACTTCAGTGCCATCTCACTGCCACCGAAGCCATCACCACTATGAGTCCTCACTGGGCTTCGCAAATGCAAATACAATCAATGCACCTAGAACTGCACTGGGCCACACTTGATTCCATTGCCATCAAGAGTCCGCTTCAGACCCACCTCACCAATGCTGCTGATGCTGCCCAGTCTTGTACTGGGCCCAAACCCCCTTCCGCTGCCACCTCCATGAATCTGCACTGGACATAGCTGCCACCATGAACACTGACTCTTTTCAATGCTGCTGCCACTAATCCCTGCTGGTGGGCCCGCTCCAGTCCCTGCTGGGCCCACTTGAGTCCCTGCTGGGCCCACTTGAGTGCTTGCTGCTGGGTTCAATAGAGTCCCTGTAGGGCCCACTTGAGTCCCTGCTGCTGGGTCCAATAGAGTCCCTGCTGGACCCACTCATGTCCCTGCTGCTGGGCCCACTCGAGTCCCTGCGGCGCCCACTCCAGTCCCTGCTGCTGGGTCCACTCGAGTCTGTGCTGGGCCCACTCGGGTCTGTGCTGCTGGGCCCACTCGGGTCTGTGCTGCTGGGCCCACTTGGGTCTGTGCTGCTGGGTCCACTCGAGTCTGTGCTGGGCCCACTCGGGTCTGTGCTGCTGGGTCCACTCGGGTCTGTGCTGCTGGGTCCACTCGAGTCTGTGCTGGGCCCACTCGGGTCTGTGCTGCTAGACCCACTCGAGCCTGTGCTGCTGGGCCCACTCGGGTCTGTGCTGCTGGGCCCACTCGAGCCTGTGCTGCTGGGTCCACTCGGGTCTGTGCTGCTGGGCCCACTCGGGTCTGTGCTGCTGGGCCCACTCAGGTCTGCGCTGCTGGTCCCACTCGGGTCTGTGCTGGGCCCACTCGGGTCCGTGCTGCTCGGCCCACTCGGGTCTGTGCTGCTGGGCCCACTCGGGTCTGTGCTGCTGGGCCCACTCGAGCCTGAGCTGCTGGGCCCACTCAGGTCTGTGCTGCTGGGCCCACTCGAGCCTGAGCTGCTGGGCTCATTCCCTGCTGAAGCCATCACTGTGTCCAAACTCTTCACCAAGAGGTGAGTAAAATAACATGGAAGGAGGAGTAAAGCGAGAGAAGAGGGGAAATAAAAGAAAAAAAAACAGAAAGAAAAGCAGATGGAGCAGACATGCCCCAGTCTCAAAAGACCTGCTTCACAGCCATCAGTCCAACCAAGCTTTAATATCATCATCAACAACTGGAGACTGGGTGCAAAGCATGAGCTTATTGCTGCTTTGGGAACCTCATCCTGGATACTCCATTTATGTAGCTGCAGGGGATTACACCTGGTGACTTGAATCATGCCCTCTGCATGGAGGCAAGGTTGATGCTTGCTGAAAAGATGGGAAACAATTGCTCTGATGCTACAAATGGATACAATCATGACCATGAAAGAGTAAACCTGGCACATGCCTCCTGTTGGCACTGATAGTAAGGTTGGCATGGCGTCAATGTGCAAGCACAAAAATAGCACAGAAGAAATTGATTGGCATTACTGAGATAATTGGCATTCTTGACACAGGTGGCCAAATGAGTGCAGATGGTGTGAGCTGGCACAGCTGAAAATCTCTAAGCAGCACTCAGTTGGGCACAGCTGGCAGGTTTGTTTCTGCCCTTTGTGTCAGGTGTGCAAGGTTGCGCTGTTGTCTTTACGAAAAGTGCACAATCAGCGAGTGGCTTGTGCATATCACAAACAAGCCCAGTCAGTAGTAACAACCGTAGATAGACTGTACAGCACAGAAACAGGCCATCCAGCCCAACACTTATACACCACAGTGATCTCTGCCTTTTTTTTTCCTCTTTATTCATTCACAGGATGAGGGTATCGCTGACCAGGCAGCACTTATTGTCCATCCCTAATTGCCCAGAGGGCAGTTAAGAGTCAACCACGTTGCTGTGGGTCTGGAGTCACATGTAGGCCAAACCAGGTAAGGATGGCAGTTTCCTTCACTCAAGGGCATCAGTCATCCAGGTGGGTTTTTCCTGACAATCAATTCGCAGTCATCATTAGACTCTTAATTCCAGATATTTAATGGAATTCAAATTATCTGCCATCGCAGGATTCGAACCTGGGTCCCCACAACACTATCTGGGTCTCTAGATTAATAGTACAGTGATAATACGACTCGGCCATCGCCTCCCCATTCCATGCAATTTGCCTATTCCTTTCTTCCTCCTGTGTTTATGTAACCTCTCCCTAAGTGGTTCTATAGCATTCACATTTCCTTTCCCTGACAGACCCGGACAGAGTGGACATGAAGATGGTGTTTCCATGTGTAGGAGAAAATAGGACCTGAGGGTACAGCCTCAGGGTGCAGAGAGGGGACCTTTTAGAACTGAGATGAGGAGGAGTTTCTTCAGCCAGAGGGTGGTGAATCGATGGAAGTCATTGCTGAAAAGGGCTGTGGAGGTCAAGTCTATTTAAGACAGAGATAGGTCAGTAGGTTCTTGATGAGTAAGGGGAAATCAGAGATTATGGGGAGAAGGCAGGGGAATAGGGTTGAGAAGTTTATCGGCCGTGATTGGATGGCAGAGTAGACTCGATAGGCTGAAGGGCCCACTCTTGCTCCTGGTTTCTATGTTCTATACACTGGGATGTAGGTAGGTTACTAGTGGCAGTTGTAAAATGGGAAATAGTGAGGTTGTGCACTTTTGGCAGGAAGAAAAGGGCAGGTCTGGCTTTTGGAGTGTTGGTGCAGATTTGATGAACTCAGAGCCCTCCTTCTGCTCTGTAGGGGTTCTATAACTCTCTGAGTAGAAAAAGAAGAATCCTGTTTCAATGGAGCCAGATGTAGCATGCTGATGTAAGAGTGGTCTGGGTGGTCCCGGTACATGGACAAAACAAAAATTGCATGCAGGTACAGCAAATATCTGGGAAGACAAATGGAATGCTGGCCTTTATTGCAATGGGAATGAACTATAACAGTCCGGAATTCTTGCTACAGCTACAGAGGGAATTAACAAGTCCCAAGCTCTACAGTTTTGGCTTCCTTACTTGAGGAGTGTTACATCCACAGCGAAAGCAGTTCACACAAGGGTTCCTTCCTGGGAATATAGGGCTGTCTTATCAGGGAAGTTGGAATAGATGGAACCTTACACTGGGGAGTTTATCATGAGGAGGAATTTACTGTCTCTGAGGGTTGTTTGGAATTCCCTTCCCCAGTGAAGCAGCAGAGATCACTGAATACAGACAGATTTCTGACCGACGAAGGAGAAAGTACGAGGATGGAAAGAAAGGATGGTGTTAAGTCCACACCCAACACCTGAAGAAGGAGTGAGGCTCAGAAAGTCTATGTTCACACATAAACCTGTTGGACCATAACCTGGTGTTGAGTGATTTCTGACTGAGGCTACATCAGGTCTGCTGGAATCTGATTGAACGGCAGAGCACACTGGAGGGACTGAATGGCCTAAATCCGCTGTGCTTTGGGTTCCCTCCTCTTGCTCTGCCCAGAAATGAAAAAGCTTGCGTTTTCTTGCAGACCACACTGGGAAGCAGCTCCACCTCTCATGGGATTTATTCCCAAATCCTTCCAGCAGAAACCAGGAAAGAGGGGAAAGAGTTAACCTGTGCTAGTGCTGCATCCCAGACCTGGAGCAAGACCAGCCCTGAAGAGCACAACTGCTGATCTTAAATAAAGAGCTCACTCCCCATCCATCAGTGCTCTGCCCAAATAATCAAAGTATCATTAATGGGATGGGGGAGAAATTTTCTCCCTCGTTGTTCTCAATCCCGGACGCTTCTGACTTTTACAGGCTTTTCTCCTTTGTCACTCTGTCTTCCTCCTGCTCATTCTCCCAGGATCTCCTGAGGTCCATCCACCTTCCCTGTGGTACAGAGCAGGTTATCCTCCTGACACATGTGGTAACAGCTGACTCGCGGGGCAATGATCCAAGAAATCAAGAAGAAACGCCGTCCCACATTTGTATCTACACCCAGCGCAGTCAGACTTCAGACCGACACAGCTGCGGGCAGACAACCACATTGAGTCCTGGTACAGGCAACGAGGTTTTTTTTTCGCTTTATGGAGGGTTTCGTTCCTGCACCAGCTGCAGCAGCAACTTGCATTTAAGTGGCGCCCTTTACACAGCAAAACGTCCCAAGCTGTTGCCACAAGGAACATGTCGCAGAATGGCCCTCTATATAACGCACAGAGGGAAAAGTCCCGGGTGACGCTGATGTTTCAGCTCTGCACAGAGCTCACTGCACCCACATCCTTCCATTTCCTCCGCCCTCCTCCCCACCCAGCTTCCCACTAAATCAGAACTTAAAGGAAACAAAGAAATCTGAAACACAAACAAGACTTGCTTGCGAGGAACTCAGCAGGTCTGGCAGCACTTGTGGAGAGAGAAAGCAGAGTTAATGTGTTGAGCCCAGCGACAGCTCTGAAGAAGGACCTGTAACATTAACTCTGCCATCTGTCTCCACACATGCTGTCAGGCCTGCTGAGTTTCTCCAGCAATTTCTATTTGTGTTCCCTGCAACTACTCCAGGCTTCCACATGGGAAATAAAATGAACAGCAAGCTAGAAAAGGAAAAGCTGATAGATTTTAGTTAAGGGGGGGAGGCGGTGAGGTTTAGGGGTGAATTTCCAAGGCTTAAATGACAGCAGGATGCATAATTACAGATGGTGCAGCGATGAAAGCTGAGGAGACAGATGAAGCTACAACTGGAGGAAGACACGGACCTGACCTGGAGAGGGTCGCATGTGGGCCACACATGACAGAACTTGCAGATCAGACAGGAGGCTTCTCACCCATTTCAGAAACCTGTCCAAGCAGAGTGCTAGGCCCAATCATCCTCGATTCTGAGGGAAGATACCTCAGGAGCGCTGCACTATCAGAGATGCAAGAAGTTATCTTCCTAACTATTTCACAAAATGCTGGCGAGCAATAGGGAAGGCGATGGGATTGTCACGGGGCTGTTAATCCAGAGACCCAGATAATGTTCTGGGGACCCGGGTTCAAATCCCACCAAGGCACATGGTGGAGTTTGGATTCAATAAATATCTGGAAGTGAGAATCTAATGATGACCGTGAATCCATTGTCGATTGTTGGACAAACCCTTCTGGCTCACTTTAGGGAAGGAAACTGCCATCCTTACCTGATCTGGCCTATGTGTGACTCCAGACCCTCAGCAACGTGGTTGAATCTTAACTGCCCTCTGGGCAATTAGGGATGGAGTGATAACCGCAGCCTGGTCAGCGACACATTTATCCTGTGAATGAATAAAAAATAAAGAGTTATCCTGGTGAATTGTGTCAGCACTTTTGAAAGGTGCTTCATTGGCTCGTAAAGCGTTTTTGGACAGCCTGATATCACAAAAGGTGGTGTATAAATGCGATGATTTCTCTCGCCTGGTAAGTCTCTTACCATCCTGTCCTTAATTGGAAAACAATCCTTCACGTCTTTGTCCAATTTGTGTGAGTTTTGATTGTCAGTTAAACAACCTTTTAACTCACCTCCAGTATTTTTAACAATATTGAAGGAGTGTCATGATGTAAAATGTAGCTACAAACACAGTTTTCTCAATGTCCCGGTAATTTTCTTTTCTCACGCAGAGTTTTTGCTCAGTGCCACGTCTGCGAGATTAATCACTCATTCCTGTAGACTGTAGTAATTTCGAAGTAGAGTTTGTCGGGTAGCTGTGCTGAGGAGTCTGCTCAAGCAGGTGAAGCAAACAGCTTTCTCCTACTCAATTCCATTTCCTGATTCTTGACAAAGTTATAACTTAAACAACACCAGGTTAAAGCCACAAGTTACCAATGTGATGCTGTCAAAACAGGACAGGAAGGAAGATTTTACAGATACTGAACAGTATGGTGGGGTTACATATAGCGCTACATGAACCCAAGCTCAAATCTTCAAGGGTGTGGAAGTTGACTATCAGATGCTGCTTGGCAACTCTGTGTTGGTATGTATCTTGAAATCCGCCTTGGAGGATCTTAACTCAAAGATCGGAGGCTGAATGCCCTTGACCGCTAAACTGAGAGGGAACATTCCTGTCTGGCAATTGTTGCACAGTGCTCGCTCATCCATAGTCATAGCATCTGCATGGTCTCACCAGTAAACCATGTCTTGGGGCATCCTTGCCTACAGCGTATGTGGTAGACAATGTTGGCCGAGTCACGTGAGTATCTGACGTGTACGTGGTGGGTGATGGAGGGGCACCTCAGTACCTCACCGTACTGCAAGCCCACAGATACCTTCACAGTGCTGCACTTCTCCAGCTTCCATACCCAACATGCTAAAGAAGCCATCCCCTACAGACAAGCCCTGTGGCTACACAGGATCTGCCCAGATGAGGAGCAACACCACGAACACCTAAAGATTTTGAAGGACGCCCTCAACAAGTACAGGATGTGATGCTCAACTCATCGATTGCCAGTTCCAACATGCCACAGCGAAAAACCGCAATGACCTCGTCAGAAGACAGACACAATATACGACCAGTAGAATACCCTTCGTCGTCCATTGCTTCCCTGGAGCGGAGAAACTACACCATGTTCGTCACAGCCTTCAACAAGTAAATGATGATGATGAGCATCTCGCCAAGCTCAACCCTGCGCCTCCACTTCTCGCCTTCAAACAACTGCCAAACCTTAAACAGACCATTGTTTGCAGCAAACTACCCAGCCTTCAGGGCAACATTACACAACCCTGCCATGGTAATCTCTGCAAGACATATCAGGGTATCAACATTGACACTACCATCACACATGGGAACACCACCCAACATGTACATGGCAGACACTCATGTGACTCGGCCAGTATTATCTGTCTAATACGCTGCAGGCAAGGATGCCCCGAAGCATGTTATATTGGCGAGACAATGCAGACGCTATGACAATGGATGAATGGACACCGCACAATAGTCACCAGACAGGAATGTTCCCTCCCAGCTGGGGAACACTTCAGCCGTCAGGGACATTCAACGTCTGAACTTCGGGTAAGCGCCCTCCGAGGCGGCCTTCACGACACACAACAAGAGAGAATCGCCGAGCAGAGATTGAGAGCCAAGTTCGGTACCCATGAAGATGGCCTCAACCATGATCTTGGGTTCATGTCAGGCTACATGTGACCCCACCCAACTGTTGTGTATCTGTAAAATCTTTCCTACCATCCTGTTTCATCGCCATCACCGGGATAAATTGTTATGATCTCTCTACCTCAATTAGTTTGTACACTTTTGGATTTATGACTTTGGTTCGACCCTAGGCATGTGACTCATACACCTATCATGTTGTTCCAGCCATTCGGTTTGTCTCCAGCACCACCTTGTTTTTCACTTTTTTGTAATTATCACTCTGCCTCAATTAATCAGGTCATAGGTCATCCCTTCACATGCTATTCAACTGGTGACACTTTACTCCCACCGTCTGACACTTTTGATCACCTGCCGAGACTTATTATTCAGCCTGTCGACACTCCACTCACACGATTTGTACAATCTTTTGATCTCCCTGCCTGTTAATTCTGTGCCTGTGTGCTTCCCTTCACTTCACCTGATGAAGGAGCAGGGTTTTGAAAGCCTGTGATTTCAAATAAACCTGTTGGACTATAGCCTGGTGTCATGTAACTTCTGACCTTGTCCACCCTAATCCAACGCCGGCACCTCCACACCATGATTCCAGGAAGGCACCAACACCTAAAACATTGAACATCAGAATAAAGCAGTGACCTCTGAGGGGATAGAAATATTTCAGGCACAGAGGGTGACTGAAGCTTTCCAATCACTCAAGGTCAAATTGGCACATTGTCATACTCCAACACAGGCAGGGTGGAGTGAGGGGGCACTACTGGAGGAGGGGTGCCACCTCTTGATTTGTCTACATGTGTGTGTGTTTACCAAAGGTCACAGAAAGCGTGGCTTCACTTGGAGAAGAAGGAGCAAACTGGAAAAATGCCATATTGTTTAAACCTACAAATGTAGCATAAGCACTGTACTGTAGCTATTCCTTGTGACCCCCCCAGGGAAACTAAGCTATTTTTAAATTTCCTAATTGCCCTGTGGGCAATTAGGAGTCAACCACATTGCTGTGGGTCTGGAGTCACATGTAGGCCAGACCAGGTAAGGATGGCAGTTTCCTTCCTTAAAGAACATTAGTGAGCCAGGTGGGTCTTTCCGCCATGGATACATGGTCATTATTAGACTCTTAATCCCAAATTTTCTTTTGTTGAATTCAGCTCCCACTATCTGCCATGGCAGGATTCAAACCCAGGTCCCCAGAACATTACCTGGGTCTCTGGATTAATAGTTCACTGATATCTCCACTGGGCTGGCGTACCCCCTCCATGAGGTTTTGTACCAATTCAACGCACAATTTCTCAACTGTCACTCCTTTCTCACTGGGAAGAGGAAAGGTTTGTTGATGGAATGGGTCTCTCACTGGCAAACAGACAGCGAGCTGTGACAGTTTTCTAGCTGTCTGCTTCTCTCACCTCCTATGTCAGCCCCTTCCCAATCCACACAGGATTTATCATCAAGAACCATAAACCTTGGTCTCTACTCCTCTACAGAAGCAAGCCAGGGCACCTGATTCCAATTAAAGATAACAAAGTGTGGAGCAGATGAACACAACAGGCCAAGCAGCATCTTAGGAGCACAAAAGCTGACAGATTGATTGTGGGGCTAATTACCTCATCTGTACTCCAGAAGCAAGGCTGTAATTGAGGGGCAAGGACGAACCCGAGGGCTCCCATGGACTCACAGCGAGAGAACTAGTTCTGAACCTGCTGAGCAGCCAACCACTCAGTTTCGGTGCAGTCAGCAATGGACAGCAAATGTCACACTCACAAGCCATGAAAGAAAATCATCAGCATTTCCCAGCAGGAGATCTCCCTGCCAGCCTGATCACCCATTCTACAACAGTGGAGAACTTCAACAACTGTCACCTCTTCTTTGTGAAATTTTTTTGTGGACTCTCCAACACCTCAATCCATGTTTGTTTTTCCTTTATTCATTCACTGGATGAGAGCATCACTGGCTAGTCCTGCATCTATTGCCTATCTCTAATTGCCTACAGGGCACTTAAGAGTCAACCACATTGCTGTGAGTCTGGAGTCACAAGTAGGCCAGACCATTTAAGGATGGCAGAGATAGTAGGAACTGCAGATGCTGGAGAATCTGAGATAACAAGGTGTAGAGCTGGATGAACACAGCAGGCCAAGCAGCATCAGAGCAGCAGGAAAGCTGACGTTTCGGGTCTAGACCCTTCTGGATCTAGGCCTGAAACGTCAGCTTTCCTGGTCCTCTGATGCCACTTGGCCTGCTGTGTTCAGCTAGCTCTGCACCTTGTTATCTCAGGTAAGGATGGCAGTTTCCATCCCTGCGTTAGTGAACCAGATGGGACTTTCCCGACAATCAACGACAGATTCACAGACATCACTAGACACGTATTTCCAGATATTTTTATTGAATTCACATTCCACCAGCTGCTATGGTGGATTTTGAAGCCTGCTCCCCCCAGAACATTGTCTGGGTTTCTGGGTTAACAGTCCAGCAATAATACCACTCAGCCAATGCCTCCCCTGAATCTCCTTTTGATGACACAGAGAATGCACAGTATTTCATGTGATCTGGTTTATGTTGAGATTCCTGCTGCTTTAATATGAGCAGAGATAGAACAACAACAACAGACTGCAAAGCATGCCCCCCACCCTCTCCCTAGTGTGCAGTGAGCACTACACGCATTCTCCAACTCACTATATATATAGCCAAAGGATTGAATTATTGTGCAGTTAACAACAGGGTGCAGGTGATTGGTGCCATCAATAGAGATTATGTACTTCTTTTGTTTAGCGATTGTCCCCGGTTCTGTGGAGCCAATTGTTCAGTGAATGTGTGGCTGAGGCTTCAGGCAGAGAATTGTGAGCGTGCTGTTTTTATCCTGTTCCTAGCAAACTGGATACAAAAGAAAAACATTCTGTGCCAAATACTTGTACACAGTTTCCTATAGCATGGAACCAGTGATAGAGAACAGAGGCTCAATACGCTGCAGAGCCCCGTGGCAGGGTCAAGCATAAACTAGCCAGGTTGATCAGTACAGTAAAACAGTATAGGAGAGGCAATGGCCTAGTGGTATTGTCACTGGACTAATGATCCAGAGACCCAGGTAATATTCTGGGGACCTGGGTTCAAATCCCAATGTCGCAGATGGTGGAATTGAAATTCAATAGTAATCTGGACATAAGAGTTTGATGAAGATGATTTTGGAACCATTGCAAAATAACCCATCTAGTTCAATAATGCCCCTTTAGGGACATTACCTGATCTAGTCTACATGTGGCTCCAGACCCACAGCAATGTGCCCTCTGGGCAATTAGGAATTGGCAATAAATGCTGGTGATGTTCACGTCCAATGTATGAAAGGGAAGACAAAGTCATAATGCCACTCTCTCATAGGGGTGTGAGTCTGGGTGTGATGTTCTTCTAAGGGTAGGTGTGGACTCAATGGGCTGAATGGCCTGCTTCCACACTGTTGGGGTCCCAGGCTTCTAAATACTGCAGAGATAATGGGAACTGCAGATGCTGGAGATTCCAAGATGAACACAGCAGGCCAAGCAGCATCTCAGGAGCACAAAAGCTGACGTTTCGGGCCTAGACCCTTCTGCTCTCTGATGAAGGGTCTAGGCCCGAAACGTCAGCTTTTGTGCTCCTGAGATGCTGCTTGGCCTGCTGTGTTCATCCAGCCTCACATTTTATTATCTTCTAAATACTGCAGTCAGGTTGAGAAGGACAAGGACTTAAAGAAACTATCTCCAATTTAAAAATAATCAAAGACTCTGTTCCCACTGTCTCTTGAGGACAAGTGTTTCCAAAGACTGACAACCCGCTGTGGGAAGCAATTTCACCACGTTTAGCTTCAATGGGCAAGCCCTTATCTTGCAACTGTGAACCCAGAAAGCATTTCTTCACACAAAAGGCAGAGGAAATTTGAAATGATCCCCCGTCCAAAAAGACCTGCTTAGTTTGGGTTGATTGGAAGAGAGTAATTGAGAGAGGAATTGTATAAAATGTTGGCAAAATGAAATACAGTTGGCTTGTGTGGAGCATAGAAGTAATAACAGTAAAGGCCCAAACAAAAATAAAAATCAAAGAACTGCAGATGCTGGAAAACAGAAATTGCTGGATGAAAGGGTCACTGGGCCCAGCACATTAACTGTGTTTTCTCTCCACAGATGCTGCCAGACTTGTTGAGTTTGTACAGCAATTTCTGATTTTGTAACAATACAGGCCTATTGGCTGAATGGCCTGTTTCTGTGCTGTGCATGCTGTGCAATGTAAATAAGTGATACAGTATCACTATGTTCTATGGCGATGAGATACAGATTAGCTGCAATCTAATTGAACAGCAGAACAAGTTCAAGGAGCTGAGTAACCTCCTCCTGTCCTATGATGTGCAGACACTGTCACTAGACACGAGCTTTTCACATTTTACTGGAGGCTAAATCAAGGCTGTTTCTGTTTTTCTCTGTGGCCTTGCACCCGGCACAGAATTCCAAGACAGCCTGTCAGAGCAGGAGGTTGGAAACAACAACTGAGTTTAGCTGTCATCGCCGGTCTACTTGTCCCTCCAAAGGCTCAGCTGAATCCCTCTCCGATGTGTCTGTGTGTGTGTCTGTGTGTGTGTGCGCGTGCGTTCGTGTGTGTGTTTCTGTGCGTGCGTGCATGCGTGTTTGTGCGTATGCATGTGTGTGTGTGTGTTTGTGTGACAGTGAGAGTGAGAGTGACTGAGTGTGAGTGTGAGCGTGAGAGTGAGACTGAGACTGAGAGTGACAGTGAGAGTGATAGTGACAGTGACAGTGACGGTGAATGTAAGAGTGAGAGTGCGAGTGAGAGAGTGAGAGAGTGAGAGTGCGAGTGAGAGAGTGAGAGAGTGAGAGAGAGTGAGAGAACATACTAGATTTATTAAAAACTGAAAGAACTGCGGATGCTGTAAATCAGGAACGAAAGCAAAGTTGCTGGAAAAGCTCAGCAAATCTGGCAGCTTCTGTGAAGGAGAAAACAGAGCTAACATTTTGGGTCTGGTGACCCTTCCTCAGAACTGATGGTGGCTGGGAAAACATCGGCTTATACAATGAAAACAGGGAGGGGGAGTGGTTAGGGACGAACTGATAGAATAGAGACTGAAGAGAGAGACGGGCAATTGGATAAACAAAGGAGCTGCTAATGATTAGGCTGGGAGGGTGAGTGTTTGTTAATGGGGACTGTTAGTGACTAACAACAGGGAGTGTGTAGTGGCAGGCTATGTGGTAACAAGGCTCGGTGTGTGAGGGAGGGGACTGGGACATGGGAGAGTTTAGACCCTAAAGTTATTGAACACAATATTGAGTCTGGAGGGCTGTAGGGTCCCCCAGCGGCAAATGAGGTGTTGTTCTTCCAGCCTGCGTTGAGCTTCGCTGGAACACTGCAGCAAGCTGGAGCTAGAGATGTTGGCCAGGGAACAGGGTCGTGTGCTGGATTTATTGCTGCATTGAGTGAAAAGAAAGACATTTGGGGACTCAAGGGTTGGACGGTTCAGGAAGGAGAAGGGGTGGTAGGCTGTTGTTGGTGGGGGTTAGGGTGAGGTTGAGGGTGGTGGGGGTGAGGTTGGTGGGGCTGATGTTGGTGATGGGGTTGGTGGGGATGGGATTAGCAGGGGTGGGATTGGTGGCAGTGGGATTGGTGGGGATGGGGTTGGCGAGGGTGGTGTTGGTGGGAGTGGGGATGCGGTTGGTGATGTTGGTGGAGATGAGATTGGTGGGAGTGGGGTTAGTGGGGATGGAGTTAGTGGGGATGGGGTTGGTGAGGGTAGGGTTGGTGGAAATGGGGTTGGCGGGGGTCGGGGTTGACGGGGGTCGGGGTTGACGGGGGTCGGGGTTGACGGGGTCAGGGTTGGCGGGGTCAGGGTTGGCGGGGTCAGGGTTGGCGGGGTCAGGGTTGGTGGGGATGGAGTTGGCGGGGATGGGGTTGGCGGGGATGGGGTTGGCGGGGATGGGGTTGGCGGGGATGGAGTTGGTGGGGATGGAGTTGGTGGGGATGGGAGTGGTAGGTAGGTGGTTGGTGGGGATGGAGTTGGTGGGGATGGAGTTGGTGGGGATGGGAGTGGTAGGTAGGTGGTTGGTGGGGATGGAGTTGGTGGGGATGGGGTTGGTGGGGATGGAGTTGGTGGGGATGGAGTTGGTGGGGATGGAGTTGGTGGGGATGGAGTTGGTGGGGATGGGAGTGGTAGGTAGGTGGTTGGTGGGGATGGGGTTGGTGGGGATGGGGTTAGTGGGGATGGGGTTAGTGGGGATGGGATTGATGGGGTGGGGTTAGTGGGAACGGGGTTGGTGGGGATGGGGGTAATTAGGGTGGGGTTGGTGGGGATGGGCTTAGCTAGGGTGGGATTGGTGGGGATGGGGTTGGTGGCGATGGGGTCGGTGGGCATGGGGTTAGTGAGGGTGGGGTTGATGGAAATGGGGTCGATGGGGGATGGGGTTAGTGGGTCTGGTGTTGGTGGGGATGGGGTTAGTGGGGATGGGGTTGATGCCAGTGGTGTTGGTGGGGATGGAGTTGGTGGGGATGGGGGCAGTGGGGATGGAGTTGATGGGGGTGGGGTTGGTGGTGTTGGTGGTGATGGGATTGGTGGGAATGGGGCTGGAGGGGTTGGTGGGGATGGGGTTGGTGGGGATGGGGTTAGTGGGGATGGGGTGGTAGGTAGGTGGTTGGTGGGGATGGGGTTGGTGGGGATGGGGTTGGTGGGGATGGAGTTGGTGGGGATGGAGTTGGTGGGGGTGGGATTGGTGGGGGTGGGATTGGTGGGGGTGGGATTGGTGGGGGTGGGATTGGTGTGGGTGGGGTTAGTGGGGGTGGGGTTGGTGGGGATGGGGTTGGTGTGGGATGAAATTAGTATGGGTGGGGTTGGTGGGCTGGGTTTGGTGGAGGATTGGGTTAGTAGGGGTAGGGTTGGTGGGGGATGAGGTTGGTGGGGATGGGGTTAGTCTGGGTGAGGTTAGTGAGGGTGGGGATGGAGTCGGTGGGGATGGGGTTGTTGAGGGTGGGGTTGGTGGGAATAGAGTTAGTGGGGATTGGGTTAGTCAGGGTGAGGTTAATGAGGGTGGGATTGGTGAGGATGGAGTTGGTGGGGATGGGGTTGGTAGGGGTGGGGTTGTTGGGGACAGAGTTAGTGGGGATGGGGTTCGCGGGGATGGGGTTAGTCAGGGTGAGGTTAATGAGGGTGGCATCACCTGAGTAGTTTAGCACATGGACATTACACTTTCAACTCTGCTCTTTGTTCAGGCTGGTGGAGGAGCAGACCCAACCCAATACCCTCTAACTGGCCAATCTGTGGAGGTTAGAGGGGCTGGTGATCTGCGAGGAAATGTAACCAGAGGAAGGAAAGTGCACAATTTTAGAACTGAGCTAGGAGAGAAAAGCCATGGGTTGGGGCATTTTCACTCAGACCTCGTCTGCCGTTTTCAATGTGGAAAGATGGGAGGGAAACGATTGGGATACATGCTGATGTGGAGTCACTCCATGATTATGGAGTTTACATCTCTACTTGGTCAAGCCCCTGCCTCCCCAGCTCTGATTAAACCTTTCCCTGGTTAAATACTCGGCCTTTGATTTTCAGATCCATCTGTGGTGTCACCCGTTCCTCTCTCAGTTTATCTCCTCTAGACCTCTGGCCTTCTGAAATCTCTGTGTTTCTCCACTTTTGGCCTCTTTTGTACCTGGATTTCCTTCATCCCATCGTTGGTTGTGTTCTTTCATTGAACTCAGTCCTGAGCTCTCTCTCTCTCTCTTTCTCACATTCTCTTCCTTTAAACTGACCCTTAAAACTAGCCTCACTGGCCAACCTGTTGGAATTTAAGTTTGATTAATAAGACATCTGGAACTTAATAAAGTTTGTCGCTGGTAATAGTGGTAATGAAACTACCATTGTTTGCTGTACAAAAGCAGGTCATTCAATTAAGGGCAATTAGGGATGAGCAACAAATGCTACCTGGACTCAGTGGTTAACTATTGAGGACAGATTGTACGCATTAAGACTGTTTTCCATAGAATTTAGAATGTTCAGGGATAATCTGATCAAAGTCTTCGACAAGTTAACAGAAAAAGACAGCAGACAAGCTAGTTCCACTGTTGGGGATTCGCGAAATAGGGGCGCAGTGTGAGAATTGAGGCCAGACTGTTCAGGAGAGATGTCAGGAAGGTGGTACAGGTTTGGAACTCTCTTCAACAGATGCCAGTGGATGGTGTAAGTTTTAAATCTGAGATAGACACATTTTTGTTAAGCAGAGGTATTAAGGGACATGGGTCAAAGGCAGGCGTATGGGGTTCGGCCACAGATCAGCCATGACCTCATTAAATGTTGTAACAGGCTTGAAGGGCTGAATGGCCTACTCCTATTCCTCATATATTCCATTGCCTCACATTTATCCAGACTGAACTCCATTTGTCACTGAACAGCCCGTCTCTCTCTCTCTCTCTCTCTCTCTCTGTTTTAAGCTCCAGTGAATATTAACCTGTTCTACTTTCCTCATAAGACAACATCCCATTCCAAGCATCACGGAATTTATGTATTTGTTACATTAAAGATGTGAATGAAATGCAAGTTGCTACGTTTCTGTGGGTAGTATGCTCGCTGCCTTTGTTTAAAAACTGCATGGTCTTATTCCTCAAGCCAGAATAGCAATTTTCTCCAGCCCTCTCCTTCTGCAACTCCAATTGGTCTGTCTCTGGCCACTCCCCATCTTCCCTGGTGACCACTGTTCAACATCTAAACAAGGTGACTGGCATTAGGAGAACAGAAATGTGTTTACACCGAATTGACAACTGCTTGACAGCACCCTCCATTCCCCAGCACCCAACCAGGAGAACATCTATTCTCAGGCTGGGGGTAACCACAAACCCAACAGAGGACGACACGTAGAGATATCCACGATTACATGAATATGACATGGAGGTGCCGGTGTTGGACTGGGTTGGACAAGGTCAGAAATCAGAAGACGCCAGGCCCAACAGGTTTATTTGAACTTACAAGCTTTTGGAGCACTACTCCTTCATCAGGTGAAGTCACTTTGCTCCAAAAGCTTGTGATCTCAAATAAACCTGTTGGGCTATAACCTGGTGTCATCTGACTTCTGGCTTCGTGCAAACAGACAGTCTCCATCTAACCCATGGTCAGGAACATGGAACTGCCTCATAATATCAGGCGGATAGCTTAAAGAAACAAGCATCCCATTATAACTTGCAGTGAACAGTCAGAGTTAACATTTTGTGTCCAGTATGCTTCTGTTCTGTAGGAGAGTCATAACAGACTCAAAACATACACTCTATTTGTCTCTCCACAGATACTGCCAGATCTGCTGAGTTTCTCCAGCACTCTCTGTTTCTGTTTGATTTGAGTCTGTGCGATGTGACTTCTTGTTGATATATCTTGGATTTTCTCGGAGTGATTGCTGTTCTTTGTTGTTTCGTTCCCTCGTGGTCTCCATGGAGGCAGTGGGTCTGGAGGTGGAGTCTGGAGCCTGACGCTGAGTTAATGAACATTGAAGACAAGTCACAATGCAAAGCCTAGAGAAGAGGCAACCACAGAGAAGCAAACATTGCTCAGAAAACACATTAATTTCACAGCACTTAGCTGAACTGGCAACAGTGCCAGCTTTGCAGAGCCCCCACTGCTTACTGATGGGCACAATAGGCTCAAACATAATGTATTGACAGTGGCTTAATGGACAGGGTAGAAGCCTCTGTAGCCAGAGACTGTGTGTTCAAATCCCAGCTGGGGCTTCTGTCTGTTTCATGGTGAGGTGAACACTGAATTACCAGGGGTGGCTCAGTGGTAGCATTGCTGTCTCACAGCACCAGGCACCCTTGTTTGTTTTCTTCACCCCTGTGGATGACTGTCTATGTAGAGTCTGCACATTCTCCCTGTGTTTGCATGGGTTTCCTTCCACTGTCTAAAAAATGTGCACATTAGGTTGATCAGCCGTGGGAAATGCAGGGTTACAGGGATAGTGTTGCTTTTTGGAGGGTCAGTGCGGACTTGATGGGCTGAATGGCCTGCTTCCACATTGTAGAGTTTCACGATCATCTCAACTGGCCATGTAGCCTACTTTCTCATTCTCTAATCTCAGGCACTGTCCAGCAAGGACCAACCCCTCCCACAGCATCTCAAATCCCCAGATCCCAGCACTTAACAGGAAAAGCATCTGTCAGAGATAATGGGAACTGAAGATGCTGGAGAATCCAAGATAACAAAGTGTGGAGCTGGATGAACACAGCAGGCCAAGCAGCATCTCAGGAGCACAAAAGCTGATGTTTCAGACCGACTGATGAAGGGTCTAGGCCCGAAACGTCAGCTTTTGTGCTCCTGAGATGCTGCTTGACCTGCTGTGTTCATCCAGCTCCACACTTTGTTAAAGCGTCTGTTTTCTGGTTTTGGTTGTAGTGTTGGAGTTGCCCCCGCTGATTGCAGAGTGAATTCAGCTAGATTCTGCTGAATCTGTGCTTAAAGATGTTTCAATGAAGTTACAGAGCCACACTTAAGACAAGGAGTTACTCCACCTATCTCCCAAAAGCCAATACCAGCTGGAGAATTTCAGTTCAGTTTAAATAAAGTTTCCAGGAGATTACGGACCCCAGCTTCTCTTACCTTACCGACTCTTATTGTGAGACTATGGAAGGTGGTGTAATTTCCTGTACAGACAGTGAACTCCAGTCCTTTATGACCCCAGAGCTGCAAGCAAGAGTTAATGCCAGATATTATGGAATGGAAAAGGAGGAGAATATTCCTGATCAGTTAACTGGTATGAATAAGACCCCCCAAAGAGGATCCCCCTCATTCTCACATACCATCCCAACAACCTCCGGATACAACGCATCATCCTTCGACACTTCCGCCATTTACAATCCGAACCCCACCACCCAAGACATTTTTCCATCCCCACCCTTGTCTGCCTTCCGGAGAGACCACTCTCTCTGTGACTCCCTTGTTCGCTCCACACTGCCCTCCAACCCCACCACACCCAGCACCTTCCCCTGCAACCGCAGGAAATGCTACACTTGCCCCCACACCTCCTCCCTCACCCCTATCCCAGGCCCCAAGATGACTTTCCATATTAAGCAGAGGTTCACCTGCACATCTGCCAATGTGGTATACTGTATCCATTGTACCCGGTGTGGCTTCCTCTACATTGGGGAAACCACGCGGAGGCTTGGGGACCGCTTTGCAGAACACCTCCACTCGGTTCGCAATAAACAACTGCACCTCCAAGTCGCGAACCATTTCCACTCCCCCTCCCATTCTTTAGATGACATGTCCATCATGGGCCTCCTGCAGTGCCACAATGATGCCACCCGAAGGTTGCAGGAACAGCAACTCATATTCCGCTTGGGAACCCTGCAGCCCAATGATATCAATGTGGGCTTCACCAGCTTCAAAATCTCCCCTTCGCCCACCGCATCCCAAAACCAGCCCAGTTCGTCCCCTCCCCCCACTGCACCACACAACCAGCCCAGCTCTTCCCCTCCACCCACTGCATCCCAAAACCAGTCCAACCTGTCTCTGCCTCCCTAACCTGTTCTTCCTCTCACCCATCCCTTCCTCCCACCCCAAGCCGCACCTCCATCTCCTACCTACTAACTTCACCCCACCTCCTTGATCTGTCCATCTTCCCTGGACTGACCTATCCACTCCCTACCTCCCCACCTATACTCTCCTCTCTACCTATCTTCTTTTCTCTCCATCTTCGGTCCGCCTCCCCCTCTCTCCCTATTTATTCCAGAACCCTCACCCCATCCCCCTCTCTGATGAAGGGTCTAGGCCCGAAACGTCAGCTTTTGTGCTCCTGAGATGCTGCTTGGCCTGCTGTGTTCATCCAGCCTCACATTTTATTATCCTGGATTCTCCAGCATCTGCGGTTCCCATTATCACTGAATAAGAGGTGAGACATCCAATAATCTTTCTTATGGCTGGACTACAGTACATGGGACACAATGTACCAACAGAAATTCCATACTGTACCCATTATATCTTGTCTCTCTAGAAGCCTCCAACAGCATTCCATGGAACTGGCAGTCATTAGTCACTGACTCATTTCCCTGAATGTTAAACATTACAAGCTTTGGAGGAATGTGACAATCTGGAAGCCTTGCTAACTGTTGTGATTAATTCAGAAGTCGCACAACACCAGGTTATAGTCCAACAGGTTTATTTGAAATCAGAGGGCAGCCCCTTTGTCAGAGGTGTACCTGACTGCACCCCAGGACAATACTGGCACATCCACATCATTAATTCAGAGGCCAAAGTTCGGAATCAGGTTCAGATTCTTGTTGCAATGCTCTGCTGGCTTCGATCTGCGTCAGAAACCTCTCTGTCCAAATAATTTGCAAGGGTCATAAAACTAGCACAATGCAGAGGCCATAGTCTGTTTGTCAGATGGTGTGTCCGGCTCCACCCATCCCTGTCCAAGGAACCTGGGACCATGAGTCATATAGGAACAGTGTATCAACATAAGACCGTAAGATATAGGAGCAGAATTAGGCCATTCACCCCATTGAGTCTGCTCCGCCATTCGATCACGGCCAATGTGTTTTTCAGTCCCATTCTCAGGCCTTCTCCCTGTAACCCTTGATCCCCTTACCAATCCACAATGTAGACCATGGTCACCATGGGCACCAAGAGCAGGACAGGAATCACAGAGCACCAGTAAAATGTCATTGGGAACATGTGTTCCAGGAAGAGGCCATTCTGTCCCTCAAGCCTGTTCAGCCATTTAACTGGACTATGGTTGATCTCAGAACAGGAGGTCGCACATTTAAGACTGAAATGGTGAGGAATTTCATCTCTAGATGGTAGTGAATCTGTTGAATTCTTTGCCACAGAGAGCTGTCAATGCTGGGTGATTAAGCATATTCAATGCTGAGACAGATTGTTAAGCAGTCAGGGAATCGAGGGTTATAGGGAAAAGGCGGAAAAGTGGACTATCAGATCAGCCATGATCTCATTGAATAGCAGAGTAGACTCAATGGGCTGAATAGCCTAGTTCTGATTCCACATTTTATGGTTTTCTGATCACAGACACCTAGCCTTTTCTTCAATGACTTGTTTGTGGTGACCATCCTTGTCAAAAAGGTATCACTTTTTGGCCACGATAACAAAGTGTGGAGCTGGATGAACACAGCAGGCCAAGCAGCATCTCAGGAGCACAAAATCTGACGTTTTGGGCCTAGACCCTTCATCAGAGAGGGGGATGGGGAGAGGGAACTGGAATAAATAGGGAGAGAAGGGGAGGCGGACGGAAGATGGAGAGAAAAGAAGATAGGTGGAGAGGAGAGTATAGGTGGGGAGGGGATAGGTCAGTCCAGGGAAGATGGACAGGTCAAGGAGGTGGGATGAGGTGGTAGGTAGGAAATGGAGGTGCAGCTTGAGGTGGGAGGAAGGGATGGGTGAGAGGGAGAACAGGTTAGGGAAGCAGAGATGGTATCAATGTGGACTTCACAAGCTTCAAAATCTCCCCTTCCCCCACTGCATCCCAAAACCAGCCCAGCCTGTCTCTGCTTCCCTAACCTGTTCTTCCTATCATCCATCCCTTCCTCCCACCTCAAGCCGCACCGCCATTTCCTACCCACCACCTCATCCCGCCTCCTTGACCTGTCCATCTTCCCTGGACTGACCTATCCCCTCCCTACCTCCCCACCTATACTCTCCTCTCTACCTATCGTGTTTTGTCTCCATCTTCCGTCCGCCTCCCCCCGTCCCTATTTATTCCAGTTACTTCTCCCCATCCCCCTCTCTGATGAAGGGTCTAGGCCCGAAACGTCAGCTTTTGTGCTCCTGAGATGCTGCTGGGCCTGCTGTGTTCATCCAGCCTACATTTTATTATCTTGGATTCTCCAGCATCTGCAGTTCCCATTATCACTTTTTGGCACCTCTGGTTTCCTTCACTTTTGCTGACAGTCAACCAGTGTAGGATTGAAGTCACATGTAGACAAGGTGGGAGGGTGCCCAGTGTTGATGTCATCTGAGTGTTTCTTCTCCTGAGGGGATGCCAAAGCTTTTGAGCATTGGCGGTTCAAGGCCTGGGTAGCTATTGGGGGAGGCAAAGAAGTCAGGGAATGCTCAAGCGATCAACATGTTGCCAACCCCTAACCACTCATAAGTAGGTGTTGGTGAGCCACCTTCTTGGGCTGCTGCAGTCCATAGGAGGCTGATGTGTGCACAGAGCTGCTGTTATTCCATCCCTAAAGCTTTCTATAATAGAAGGGTTTCAGGACCCTGGAATAACCTTGTGATGATATCAAAGAGCTGCACATGGCTGAGCATAAATAGAACAGTATGGAGACTGTTTGGAGGCACTGCACACTCTGGTAGGGCACCTATGGGCAGCAACTCTCTAGATTGGACCCACATGAGCACACGGACACAAATACACTTAAAGAAGGCACACAAAATAAGATTAGTCCTTACCTAAAATAATTATGATTCAGAGCCTGGTCTAGCTGTGATGACTATGTATATTGGCTTGTAATATTCATGTGCAGAAAATAGTGGGGATCGGTTAGCTCAGTTGGCCAGATAGCTGGTGAGTGTTGCTAACTGTGCTGGCTGAGGTTACCAGGAAGGTCAAACCTCTCTCCCCTGCTGAGGAGTAGTGACCAATAGGTTAAACTCACCACCAACAGCTGTCACTCTGTAGTGAGGTAGTGGAACTACCGTGACTTACCATTTTCTACAATAAATAGAGCCACTGTGACATCCAGTACTAAAGATATTTCTTAACTTTTCCTTCTCCTCAACCTGAACCCAAACTAACAGTCTGGCATCAAACCAAAAGATTACCCCATTGAATCCCTGTAGTGTGGGAGCAGGCCATTCAGCCCATCAGCCCAAAAAGCACAAAAACGTCTCTCCTTCCTCAGGAGGCTGAGGAAATTCGTCATGTCGATGAGGACCCTCACCAACTTTTACAGATGAGCCACAGAAAGCATTCTATCTGGGGGTGCATAACTGCTCTGCCCAGGGCCACAAGAAACTACTGAAGGTGGTGTGCACAGCCCAGATCATCATGGAAGCCTACCTCCCATCAATTGGCTCCATTTGCACTTCTTGTTGCTGTGGAAAGGCTGTGAACATCATCAAAGACCCATGTCATCCTGGTAATGCTCTCCTACAGCCTCTTCCATCAGGCAGAAGATACAGAAGCTTGAACACACACATCAACAGGCTCAAGAACAGCTTTTTCCTTGCCTATTAGGCTGATGAATGGACCTCTCTAACTTCAAATAATGCTGATCTTGCTCTGTGCACTCTATCCTGTACGTCTTGCTCTGTCAAAGCACCCTTTGATTTCTATGTCCTTGTTTACTATGATCTGCTCACAGCACAAAGCCTTTCACTGTACATAGTTATGTATGACTACAATGAATCAAGTCAAGTCCACACCAAAACTCCAAACAGCATCCCACCAGACCCACACTATCCCTGCATTCCTCACGGCTTACCTACATATCATCACCATCCCACCTTACCTACATATCCCTGGATACTATGGGACAGTTTAACATGGTCAATCCACTAACCTGCACATCTTTGGACTGTGGGAGGAAACTAGAGGAGACCCACGCAGACACAGGGAGAATGCGCAAGCTCCACTCAGACGGTCGCCTGGAGGCTGAAATCAAACCCAGGCCCCTGGCGCTGTGAGGCAGCAGAGCAAGCAACTGAACAATTGTGCCACCTTTGTACTGCGCTCTCCTCCTTACTGACACTCCTTTTGGATTAATTTTTTGGCAATGTGTCTTAATAACTCCAATTTTGTTTTTGTATCAAACTTGCCTTTTTCTTCCTCATGTGATGCTGCTGTTGACGGCAAGGCCAACATTTATTATCCATTGCTAACTGCATATGATCTGAGTGTCTTGCTAGATCCATTTCTGAGGACAGTTAAGAATCAATCACATTGCTGTGGGTCTGGAGTCACATGTAGGGCCTAGACTGTGTGAAGACGGCAGATTTCCTTCCCTAAAGGACCTCAGTTAACAGGTTGCATTTTGCAATGATCGCATTCATTTCTGAAATCAGCTTTACTGAAATGTCTCCAGCCGGAAGGATTTGCCAGTATGCCCTTCTCATTAGCTCTGGTCTCCTGCTTCCTATCCCCTTGTACAGGGCACCAGTACATTCCCACTACACCATCAATGTGTCTCCATTTACTCTGTTCACTTCTGTGAAAGGCTTTGGGATGTTTAAACATGGCAAAGGTGTAATATAAATGTAGAATGTTGCTGTTAAAAGCAGCGAGGCCCTGGCACAGCAAACAAGCAGATTCAGCATGTTTCCAGTTGCAAACTCTTCTCGGAATCATATAGAGAAGATCCCGAATCTGACTGTTTTCTTTCTCAGTAATCAGCAAAAAATAGTGCAGCTCCTGTTCCTAGAAGTCTGACCCTGAAATTATAACTCAGCGTTCATTATTCTCAAGGGCAGATCTCAGAACAAACAGTGAGGTGTTTGGTGCAAGCAAAGATATTCAGTTTCATCACCTTTTAACAAGACCCAGTCATTTTATTTGCTGCCGACATTGCTAACCTGCATTTAGTTAGCACCTATAATGTTCCCAAAAATGCTTCATTCCAGGGTCATCAAACTCAATCTAACACTGAGCTACAAAAGTAGATATGAGCAGAAGTGACAGCCGACCTTGTTAAAGGGGTAGATTTTTAAGGAGTATCTGAAAGACGGGCAGAGAGGGTAAAAAATGGAAAGGTTTTGGAAGGGAGCACCCAAGTTTAGAGAGATAACAAGGTGTAGAGCTGGATGAACACAGCAGGCCAAGCAGCATCAGAGGGGCAGGAAAGCTGACGTTTCGAGCCTAGACCCTTCTTCAGAACAAGAGATAACAAGGTGTGGAGCTGGAGGAACACAGCAGGCCAAGCAGCATCAGAGGGGCAGGAAAGCTGACGTTTCGAGCCTAGACCCTTCTTCAGAAAAGCTTCGTGTTCGGGCAGTTGAAGTGATGCAGCTGAAGGAAATCTAAATGCAAAAGGAGCCAGAACTAAAGGACTATAGGCTTCAGGGAGTTGGAGAAGATTATAGAGATGAAAAGGGACCAATCTCCTGAAGGACAATTCCCAAACAAGATATCAAGAGTTGCGTGACTGAAAGACAAATGTGCATGTACAAGCACAGTGGTTAATTTAGTCCCCTCTGGTCGTAAAGAGTGACACAAAATAAACTGATGGGGGCAGGAGATGCCAGGAGAATTGTCCATTTTCACAGGGAATTAAACCCTCAGGAGTGGAAACTTTGATTTTCTTTAAAAACCTCCCTAGCCCAGGGCTACAGAGAATAATTGTTGCACAGTGTCAGCAGCTCCACCTCCCTAACTTGTTGTAGGTTATTTACCTTGAACTGAGGTTAAATAGAGACAATGATTAAACACAGGTTTGGACATAAAATTACCGGTTATCAAGGAGATTTACAGTTACCACACTGATTCGCCTCACTTGTGAGTCGTTTGTAATCCACCGATGAAAGTATTGGACAACTTTCTGAATATTTGAATCTGTCTTTTATGAGCAATGTTTCCCAGCTGTGACTCCCCTCCCACAGTCCATCTTCTTCAGACGCCCTAGTGCAGCTTTGCTCAAAAGGCTCTCCTACTCAGACTCCCATCACTCGCCCTCAGCAAAACTGAGCTCATCCAAAACACTGACAGTAATATCCTACCCGAGTCCCGTTTGCACATTACCCCCACACTCTTTCCCTCTCCATTGGCTCCTGGTCCTATAATGCTCCAACCCATATCTTCAGGGTGTTATGGATCAAACCAGACCCCTCAAAATATATTAAGAAGGTGGCCTAATCCCTAACTTTTTCTTATTTCAAGGGATAATGCCAGGTGCTGTGTTCCAGATGCAATTCCACTGAGTAAACCACTCACTCAAAGTTAAACAAAACACAATTTATTCAAACACTATCGTTAAAATGCAAAGAAAGAGACAGGAACTTGGAATAACTTGACTGTATTGGAAAACCTAATAGAATAATAGAAACAGTAGCTATTACTAATTAACTGCTCTAATATAGTAACATCTTTTGGTAAAAGGCAAATTCAGAAAATAGGCTAGAAAGAGAACCCCCAACTTTTGGCTGTAATTGAGAGAGGGGTCAAACTAGCTTCCACGTCTTCAAGACTCCAACAGCAACTTATGCTGAAATAAAAATCAAAATTCCTGGTTCTGTGGGTGAGAGCTTGACCACACCCGTCCAGGCTGCTTCTATTGTTCCAGCTTTAAAGAAAAAATATCCAAGGCTTCTCAAGTTGTTTATCTTCTCAAACCTAGCTCAACACCTGCTTCAAAGCTAACCAGGACAAAACACACTGCTTAAAGCCACAGCATTGTTGCAGTGTTTAAATCCTTCCAGAGCATCTCCATCCTCTACTCACAAACACAAAATCCCCTTCCAACCCCACATCCTTCTCAGTCAAACTTTTAGTGAATTTTCCATTTTCTTCACATCCTCTCCACTTCCTTCCAACAGAGGCAGTCGTTCATTCAGTCTCCTAGTCTGTGTCAATCCCTGTGTAGGCCTCTCCACCTTGCTCTCCTCCACAGTCATACAGCATGGAAACTATCCAACCAGTCCATGCCAAACATAATTCCAAACTAAACTGGTCCCACCTGCCTGCTTCTGGCCCTTGTCCTTCCAAACCTTTTCTATTCATGGGCATATCCAAATATCTTTTAAACATTGCAGTTGTACACACATCCACCACTTCCTCAGTAGGTTCATTCCATACGTGAACCACCCCCTGCGCAAAAAAATTTTCCCCTCATGTCTTTTTTTTTAAACTCTCTAATCCCACATTAAAAATATGCCCTCTAGTCTTGAAATTCCCTGTTCTAGGGGATAGACAACTGGCCATTACTCTATTGATGCCTATCATTATTTTATAAACTTCTATCAGGTTGCATGTCAACCTCCTATGCTCCAGTGAGAAAAGTCCCAGCCTATCCAGTCTCTCCTTATAAACCAAACTTTCCACACCCGGCAACATCCTGGTAAATCTCTCCTGAGCCCTGTTCAGCTTGATAATCCTTCCTGTAACAGGGCGACCAGTACTGGAGAGAGAGTACTGGACACAGTATTCCAGAAGTGGCCTCACTAATGTCCTGTTCAACCTCAACATAGCATCCAAGAACGTTGTACTCAAACTCTACATTTTTCACCAAGCATTTCAGCACCTGCACTTTGTTCTTTGGTTTTGAGTCGATTTTCCATCTGTTGCAATGCCATGAAATGACTTTGAGATGTTTTTACTAAATTTAAGGGGACTTTAGACATGTTAATTGTTGTCATTTAGTTTGAGAAATAACTTCATATTGGTATTTTAAGCAGCGTTGAACACCTCCTTTCGTGGGATGTGGGAGACACTGACAAAGCCAGCAATTGTCTCTCATCCCTAAGTGCCTTCGAATTAAGAGCCTTGCTAATCCACCTCAGTGTCAGCCACATGGCTGTGGGACCAGAGTCACATGTAGGCCAGACTGATTAAGGATTGCAGACTCCTTCCCTCAAGGATTTCAGTGAATGGGATGGGGTTTTCATCACAGAGAGGGGAAAGATTTAAAAGGGAAATGAGGGGCAGATGTTTCACACAGAGGGTGGTGTGTATATGGAACGAGCTGCCAGAGGAGGTGGTGGAGGCTGGCACAATTACTACATTGTAAAGGCATCTGGATGGGTACATGAATAAGAAGGATTTTGGGTCAAATGCTGGCAAATGGGACTAGATCAAAATAGTGTATGTGGTCAGCATGGACCACAGGGTCTGTTTCCATGCTGTACATCTCTATGAGTATTAATTCATCATTAGACTCTTAATTCCAGATTATTAAATTCAAATTCACCATGGCAGGGCTAGAACATTACCTGGGTCTCGGGATTAAGAGTCCAGTGATAATACCATTAGGCCATCACCAACTCAGGTAAAGACAGTAGATTGCCTTCCCTAAGGGCATTGGAGAGCCAAGATTCAATTCCAGATTTATTAATTGAATTCAGATTTTACCAGCTGCTGTGATGGGATTTGAATTCATGCTGCTGTGTTACTGCAACGCCATCTCCCCTGCATTTCCCAGGAGATTGTCCTTCTATCTGCGGCAAATCCCACAAAAAGCTCAAATTTTCTTCCACAGATTTTAACACACGCCTAAATGTCTAGCATTCCTCACGCACACTGAACTAACACTCCAGGCTCACATTATCTGTTGCACTTTTGTATCTGTTTCCAGAAAGTTGTCTCACTATCATTTTCTCTCAAGGCCAAAGACATAGTTTCCAGTGAATTCAAGACAGAATGGCTACAGAGGATTAAGCAGCATTTGGAAATCTCAGCACATTGACGCGACAATAACGTTATATCTGAACGGAGCGTGCTATCGCTAAGAAAATGCTGAGGTAAAACAACCATGAGTTTCATTAAAGCCGAGATCTCAACATTGGCCACACTGCAAGTGTTACATTGGTTAGGAAACATGTTGGGGCGTCGCAAAACCATGAAAGGTGCTAGAAAAATGCAAGATTGCCCCTCAAACTCCTTGGAAAACACAATTATGTCAGTTATAAATGCTGGCATACTTCAGTTCATTCATAGGCCAATCCTTTGGAAAACTCAGCAATGGGACAGTAAATCATTCCTGTGATGACCCCATCTCAAGGTCAAAGATGGAGAGAATGGAACCATCAAACGCCAACTTTAAGTAACTCTATCTTGAGCAGAATGAGGCGTTCCAAACTGGACAGTATTCACAAAGGCATACTCGTACTTAGTAAACAGAAGCTCAGCACGACTTGCAATCTTCACATGAAGCCAATGCATGGACAATGATGGCACTCAATAAGATGGCTCCTGACAGAGTGCAAGGTCTTGTTTGCAATTTTGCACTACAAGGGCCACACTGTTCCTTGAATTTGATCAGTAAACATCAACGCTGTGAACGGCTGCTCGAGAAGTTTGGGCCCAGTGAATTGGGCCTTTGTGTCGAAGCCAGGCGCCAGAGCCCCACATGATTCATGTGCTGCTAATTATGGACTTAACGGTGCATTGTGATCTGCTCAAGGGCCTCACAAGGCAAGCCGCAGTTAGGGCTGCTCTCGTTACATAACCCGCTTAAGGTTGCCTGAACAAAATGACATCTCCCCGCCAAGACCTCCCCATTCTGCTGTGAACCACCTCCACACACACACACACACGCATACACCCTGATACTCACAGACAGCAAACATCTCAAAGTATAACAGCCTCCAATCAGCAAGGCCATCTGCCCTTCTCCATTAACTTAGCTTGGCCATTCTGATAACCAAGCTGCCCTCTCTACTGGATGCTAAGGAAAACATTGACCATCTAACAATGTTTTTTAAGACGTCAAACCAAATCCAACATTCTGATACAACGTGACTGATGGACATTTGCTCCTGACTTTGTTGCCAGTGCATGATAAAGGGGGTGGAATTGTGCTTCATAAGTATTCAGTAAATATCTGTGACAGTCACGGAGCCGAATTCATAATGGTGGGGGCAGACAGCTGTGCAACAATTGACCACAGAGAAATAATTCAGACATTTAATTTGCTAATCAATGAATCAAATACTTGGAAATATGTGAGAACATGTGTGTAAATGTGCCTGTGCAAGAGGGTATGTGAGAGTTCATTTGAGAGTGTGTGTGTGTGAGAGATAGAGAGGAAGAGAAAACATAGAACATAGAACATTACAGCACAGGCCCTTCGGCCCTCGATGTTGTGCCGACCTGTCATACCGATCTCAAGCCCATCTAACCTACACTATTCCATGTACGTCCTTATGCTTATCCAATGACGACTTAAATGTACCTAAAGTTGGCGAATCTACTCCCGTTGCAGGCAAAGCATTCCATTCCCTTACTACTCTCTGAGTAAAGGAACTACCTCTGACAGCTGTCCTATATCTTTCACCCCTCAATTTAAAGCTATGCCCCCTCGCGCTCGCCGTCACCATCCTAGGAAAAAGGCTCCCCCTATCCACCCTATCTACCCCTCTGATTATTTTTTATGTCTCAATTAAGTCACCTCTCAAACTTCTTCTCTCTAACGAAAACAGCCTCAAGTCCCTCAGCCTTTCCTCGTAAGACCTTCCCTCCATACCAGGCAACATGTGTGTGTGTCTGTGAGTGTGAGAGTGTGTGTGTGTGTGAGAGAGACAGAGATAGATAGAGAGAAGGAGAGTGTGTGTTTGAGAGTGTGTGTGTGTGTGCGCGTGTGCGTGTGAGAGAGTGAATGTCTCTGCATGTGAGAAGTGTCCAAGTCTGTATAGTATGGTCTGCATATGTGATAGTGTGAAGTGAGCGCATGTGTGAATGCGTGTATGTGTTCATGTGTGAGGTAATGTGTGTGAGTGGGTTTGAGAGAGTGAATGTGGGTCTGTGTTGAGGACAGGTGTCTGAATGGACGTGTGAATATGTGTGTGCGAGAGAGAGGTGCTTGTGTGTGTGAATATGAGGGAGTGTGACATGGTGTATGTGCGAGTAACAACGTAGGTATGTGTCTGCAAGTTGTGCTGTGGTTTGTGTACGAATGTGAGAGAGTGTGTTTGAGAAAAAGTGTGAGATTGTATGTTTGTTTTTCCTTTATTCATTCACAGGATGAGAGCATTGCTGACCAGGCAGCATTTATTGCCAATCCCTAATTACCCAGAGGGCAGTTAAGAGTCAATCACATTGCTGTGGGTCTGGAGCCACAACAGGCCAGACCAGGTAAGGATGGCAGCTTCCTTTCCTGAAGGACATTAGCAAACCAGAAGGATTTTTCCAACTATCGACAATGGATTCATGATTATTAAATTCCTAATTCCAGATTCTAATTCTTCTGAATTCAAATTCCAGTGTCTGCCATGGCAGGATTTGATGGGTACCCAGACATTAGCTAAGTTTCTCGGTTGACAGTCCAGCAATAATACCATTAGACCATCACCTCCCCAATGACAGACTGGGACAGGGGAACACTGGACGATGAAGGAGGAAGTTGTGACATTGAGTTGTCCCACACAGTCTCAGTAATGATGTCTGTCTTACCAATGAGGTATCGAGTTAGTACCATATAATAAGCTCCAACTGGAGACCCTCTTCTCATAAAACTAGCTTTCTTCTTCCATACTATATCAAACAGTTCCCGTAAATCCCAACCAGGAAAGGGAATGGTGGCAAAGGATTTACCAGGCGGATCTTATCCCATGATGAGCTGTGGTGAGGATTCACCCTACAACATGGTGGCAATGATAGATATTGTTCATTCTTACAACTAGATAGCAAGTGATGGGTGCCAGCAGTCAGCAACTGGAAGAACTAAATCTTCAAGATTCATGCAGAAAAGAAATCTATGCAAGATTCCACAAGACAAGATCTCCTATCGATGGTGACAAGCTGATAAAAATATGCAGCATTGAGTGTAACCTCCAACCTCCATGGAACTGACGATCTCATCACACCAAAACAATTACAGATTAGCATCAGATGCCAACAACGTGTAGAATTCAGAAGAGATAGAATTGTTGATGAACCTTTGTCAGATCTGTCAAGAATCAAAGAAAGACTTGATTCTGAAGAAAGCCATTCAGGTGGGGAATGAAGCAGAAGTCCAGAAGTGACACAGATCAACTTTAAGAGGGGAAAAATCAACTTTATCACAGGAGATCAGCATAACAAGATCATGCCAAGCAAGAGCCAATCCTCAAATGAAACTGTTCTTTGTAATTCATTCATGTGATCGCTGACCAGGCCAGCATTTAGTGAGCCATCCCTAATTTCTCCCATAAGGATTTTAAGAGTCAACAACATTGCTGTGGACTTGGAGTCACATGCTGAGCACACCAGATAAGGATGGCAGATTTCCTCCCTTAAAGGGGCATCAGTGAACCACACAGGTTTTTCCCCAACAACTGAGAATGGTTTCATGGCTGTCATCAGACTCTTAATTCCAGGCATTGGATTCAAATTTCACCTTCTGCTAAGGCAGGATTCGAACCCAGGTCCCCTGGACATTACCGGAGTCTCTGGGTTAATAGAGCAGTGATTATACCATGAGGCCATTACCCACCCAGTAACCCTTTCACCAGTAACACATTAACTGCAATTACTCTCCAGCCACAGCTGAGGCTGACATTCGTCCATAAAAGCACTCCATTGCGGCAGAATGCATGTGGTGGGATTTCGGGTGTGCCAGTGTGATTGAGAATATGTACGTGTGTGTATGTATGAATGTGCAAATACATATGTGAGTGACTGAACATGCTCATGCAAGTGTGTATATGTGTGTGCATGTGTGTTTTACAGAACAACATTGATTTACCTGTTTAAGTAGGCTTTTATCTCATCATTACCACTATTATATGGGCCCCGTTTGAGTCAATATTTATAAATCTGTGCTAATCATACCATTGTAAAAAACAAGATTGAAATAAACAACTAGCAAGGGCTCAGTGTTCAGCTTCCATACCACGCCAGTAAACTGTCACATAAAACAAAAATTAATTGTTAATTACAGCACTCACACTCAATAGAAATTGATCCATTCAACAAATCCTCTGGGACATCAGAAAGGATTTGTTGTCTCGCTCGAGATTAATGGCAATAGAAGGACACAAGAATAGAAGCATCACTGAGATAAGGCAAAATATTTAAATGTCAGCAGGATAGGAACTCAGTTCCAGTATTAATGGGGAACAATTCTCTTTAAAATAATCGACGTGTTCCGCAAGCCATGCTCATAACTTAACCCTTTTAAAGCCAAGGGGTTATTTCATAGAATCCCTAGAGTGTGGGAACAGGCCCATCAGCCCAACAAGTCCATGCCAACCCTCAAAGCATCCCACCCAGACCCATCCCCCTATAACTCACCTAACCTGCACATTCCTGAACACTTTGGGCAATGTAGCATGGCCAATCCACCTAAGCTGCACATCTCTGGATTGTGGGAGGAAACCATAGCACCTGGAGGAAACCCATGCAGAGAACATGCAAACTCCACACTGACAGTCACCTGAGGGTGGAATTGAACCTAGGTCCCTGGCACTGTGAGACAGCAGTGCTAACCACTGAGCCACCATGCCTCCTGTATTTCTGCATCTGTTGTAACCTTCATCAATTCAAGTTTATCAGGCACTGACCCACATTAATCCCCATTTATCCATAGTCCCCGTGGCCATTTACCACCGCTATCCTCTATTCCTGTAATGCCTTCACCCTTATAATTCTCATCCTGCTTTACAAATCCGTCAATGGCGTCACCCTTCCCTACCTTAATGGCTTTTTCCACCTCGCAAACCTACAGGATCTCTCCATTCTTTGGGGCACTGACTTCTTTAGCATTCCCCGCCTGACTTTACCCCCATTTTCTGTGGCCTTGCCTGCACTGACTAGATACCAAACCCCAAAATTCCTTCTCAACATTTCTTACTGTTCGCTCCTCCTTCAAGACACACCCTGACCAAGGTCACACTATCTGAAGGCTGTGCCTTTGACTCGGTCACATTTCCTCTCTGGCTTATCTTCCTGCGACACACCTTGGAGTGCTTTGCAAAACTGAAAGCACTACGTAAATGCAAGTTACTGTTGTTCCAAATGGACAGTGTTTGGAATTGTCGCAGTAAGCAATAAACCATACACTGGGGTCTGAAACAGGCACAGAGATCAGGATAATGGCTAGGATATTATTGCAGGTCTCAAAGATCCTGGCAAAGGGAGGCCGATAAAAATTATTTCTAGTATTGTTGGCAGCACGACTCTAGTTTCAGGCTTTTGTTGATGTAAGAACAGACTGCAACAGGATGCCAAAGGGCAGAAACACAATTTTGCTCATTTCTTGAATCTGTCGGAAACTTATGAGAATTTAACCCATTGCAACTTTGCCATGGTATTCATTTTCCTTTAAAATCGGATTGGTTCGATATTATTCTTTATTCACAATCCCCTCACATATGGATATAGAATTATAGAGCCGTAGAGGTCCACAGTGTGTAAACAGGCCCTTCAGCCCAACTTGTCCATGCTGTCTACTTTTCACAATGATCTAGTCCCATTTGCCTGCATTTCATCCATATCCCTCCATACTTATCCTATCCATGTGCCTATCTAAACGTTTCTTAAATGGTGAAATTGTACTCACTGCCACTCTGTCCCTGGCAGCCCATTCCAGACACTCACCACCCTTTGTGTGAAAATAATGCCCCTCCTGGACCCTTTGGTTTCTCTTCCCTCTCACCTTAAACCTATGCCCTCTAGTTTTAGGCTCCCCTACCCTGGGGTAAAGCTGTTGGCTATATACCTTATCTGCTGCCTCTCATGATTTTATGATCCGCTATAAGATCAGACCTTAGTCTCCTGCACTCAACCTGCCCAGAGATATTATGACACACCTCTGGAGAAGGTGGACTTGAAGCTGGGACTCCTGGCTCAGAGGTAGGGATATTACCACTATGTGACATGAGCTCCATTCCTCCTATTTCTATTTTTAATGACTATATTTCTTATGGAGAAAACATATGTGCATTTATGTAGCACCTTTGACAACCTCAGAACGCCATGGACAATTTAATGGTGCAGCGGAATGCCACCATGCCTTGAGTTCCAGCCTCATGGAATGAGAGTGACGCTCAGTACCTCCCTGATGGATGTAAAAGATCCCTGGGACTATGTTGCAAAAGGATCTGATGCCCCTTCCAGTGTCCTGGCTAACATTAACCCCTCATTCAACCTCAGAAAAACAGATATTTGGTCTTTAATCACGTGGTCGTGTAGGGGAAGTTGCTGAGCACAAACTGGGTCTGGCGCTTCCTATGTTACAACCAGGGCTATGTTTCAGAAAGTCTTTCTTTGGTTGTAAAGAGCGGGGAGGGGTCCAGAAGTCACAAGCTGTGCTGTATATTTGAAAAATCTAACTTCAAAAGACAGGCATAAACCGAGCAGCAACATGGTAATTGCTGGGTTCCCAGGGGCTAGTCTCTGAACCTCAGCTTCTTCTATTTGGTATTTATCATCTTGATGTGGAGTTGGAAAATCAAAGCTGGTGGGAGTGTGGTGAACAGCATTCAAGAAACCAATGATTGGCAAGTGGTTTCGAATGTGAAGAAATGGCACTTAATGATGCTGTATATATTGATTGGAAGATAAACGAGCTAAGCCAAGAGGAGGTGGGGTAGGAAGCCTGGAGAGCAGATGTAAATCGGTCATTCAAAATGCCTCTCACAGAGGAGATAGTGATAAACGAGGCAAATGTAGACTCAGGCAGCAATCCAGAGCTTGACCCCCACATTTAAGACCATGCCGATGGCTTTCCATCATCTAATGGTGAGACCTTAAGATCAGATCAGGTGCAGGCCATTCAGCCCTTCAAACATTTCACACAGAAACAGGAGAAGGCCTTGTCAACCCCTCAGACAAATCTACACTTCAAATCAGACCGTGGCTGATCTACACTTTTGAAGTCTATTTGGATCAAAGAAGCATACAAGAGGCCATTCAGCCCATCAAGTCTGTGAAGACTGACTAGAAAATGGCTGCCCATTCTAATCCAACCTTCCACCACCTAATCTGTAGCCTCACAGGTTACAGTAATTCATGGGTAGATTCAAGTCGTAATATTGTACATTTTGGCTGTCGCCATTCTACCTCCCCTGTTCCAAGGAGGACAATCTTAACCTCTCCAATCTTTTGTCATAATTGCCATTATCAAGCCTTGGCAACGTCCTTGTAAATCTCTTCTGTACTCTCTCCAGAGTAATTATGTCCTTCCTCTGACCAGTACAGAACTCAAAACTCCAACTGTGGCTTAACCAGCATTTTGTAAGCTCCTTATGTCTCTGATATTCTTGCCCGAAGAAAATAAATTTATCTCAGAATTGGAGGCTCCGGCTCTCCAATTGGCTCTCCACATTTGACTATTGACGCTTGCCTGTCATAAATCTCTCTGACTCAATTTTGAGTGAATTCAATGACATGGTGGGATCAAGTACATTATGTCTGGGAGCAGCTTTGTGCAGTTCTGCCTGAGAGGCAGGAGGTGCCTTGATATCCCGGCCAACATTCTTCCCTTGTTCCAAAAGCTGATTGACTGAGCTGCCTCTCTCATTGCTGTCGGCACGTTCACAGTCAGATTTGATTCAAGGATAAACCTTGGAGATCATTAATATTTGGAATGTTCCATCCTGACAAGCAGAGAAGACTGTCATGGATCATTGGATATATTCAATGATGAGCGTGATAGATGTTAACGTTTATAGAGGAACTTGCAAGAAAGTGTCATCTTCTGTCAGGTGAGAAATGATCTTCTTAATAATTAACAATCACTGCTCTTGATTGGTTAAGCCTGGATGTGGACTCAGAAGAATACTCAGACCACAGAGAGAGCTGAAGCTAGAGATGTAGCATGGAATAGACAATTAAAAACCATTATAAGTTTAACCTGACACATATATCAATAGCTAGTGCCAATCTCCACAGCTCCAAGATAGTTTCTGTCTTGGAATCTAGAACTGGCAGTTACAGGATACAATTAAGGAATCTAAACCTATCGCAGGAGTCTCCCCCTTAAGATGGAGTCAAGGATAAACCTTGGAGATCATTAATATTTGGAATGTTCCATCCTGACAAGCAGAGAAGACTGTCATGGATCATTGGATATATTCAATGATGAGCGTGATAGATGTTAACGTTTATAGAGGAACTTGCAAGAAAGTGTCATCTTCTGTCAGGTGAGAAATGATCTTTTTTCAGTGTTAGAATAGGCTCAAAAGGGCTGAATGGCCTACAGCTGCTCCTATTTCTTATGTCCTAATGATCTCCTCAGCTCAGGTCAAGGAGCAGCCAGGTTGGTCTTTATTACTGTAATCGTTTAATGCTTTACGATGTCAAATTACCCCACACTGTGAATCAAATCTGACTGTGAACGTGCCGACAGCAATGAGAGAGGCAGCTCAGTCAATCAGCTTTTGGAACAAGGGAAGAATGTTGGCCGGGATACCAAGGCACCTCCTGCCTCTCAGGCAGAACTGCACAAAGCTGCTCCCAGGCATAATGTACTTTATCCCACCATGTCATTGAATTCACTCAAAATTGAGTCAGAGAGATTTATGACAGGCAAGCGTCAATAGTCAAATGTGATGAGGAACAGAGAGAAAAGTGGGATTGAGATCAGAAAGATGAAGCAGATTCGATGGGCTGAATGGCCTGACTTTGTTCCAAAATCCCATGTTCCCATGTTCAACACTGTGACATTCTTAAAATTGTGATGTGGAATCTTTTTACATTAGATTGGAACAAACAGCCTTCATCTCTCTATTTATCGTCTATCTTAATCTGTATCACTCTATCTATATCTATCATCGATCTCGTTCTCACTGACTATATATTATAGCTTTCCTAATTTAATTACGTTTATTCTTAGATTGACACCATCATGCTCAATGAAATTATTCAGTGAGGCTTGAAAGTGCTCATTACTGTCTGTCTGTCTCAATAACCCATTGCCTATAATTGAGACAGAGTATAGCTGTGATATTTCACCCACGTCAGAGCTGTTGACAGTCGTTGGGATGTTAGATTTATGGAAGAAAAATAAGTTTCAATCTCAGAGAAAGCAGGTGACGATTCACAGCAAAAATGATCATGTCAGCATTTGGTTAGCTCTGCTTTCCAACACCACAGGATCTAAAGGGTTAGAGGGTTATCATTAGTAGTGAAAGGCGCTATTTGGTCTATCAAGCCCATACCGGCTCTCTGTACTGCAAATTCTTCAGTCCCACTCCCCTCCCTATACCCATAGCCCCTCACATTTACTTCCCTCAGGTGTCCCTGCCATTTCCCATTCAACTTGTCTGTCATCGCTGCCAGCGTCTCCTCATGAAGTCTGAGTTCCAGGTCACTGGGTAAAAGCTTTCTTCCTCACATCCCCTCTGCATCTCTTGGCCAAACCCTTAAATTCTTGTCCCCTTGCCCTCGTAACATCATCCACCCAGATCTAAACCAGTCGTAATCCTGGATACTCAACCAGCAACTAGCCCCAACTCTTCCATGGCTTGTTCCCCCAGACCTCAAGCACTCTGCTAATTCTTTTCTCCCCTCTTTTAAACTGAAATACTTTGGGCCATCAAATACTCCCAAGACAAGGACAGCGCAAGTTTAAGGATCAAATAAAGTCTCCTCTACTCTTTTAAAACTGAAAATAAAGCTCTCTCGACATTATCCCTATCAAACAATCCCAGGACAGTTTCAGCACTGGTTTGAGCTAAAGAGTAAAGCCACCTCTACTCTTTTAAACTGAAAATAAAGCTCTCTCTACTCTGTCCCCATCAAACACACCTGGGACAGACTCAACACTGAGTTAGATACACAGAGTAAAGCTTCTTCTACACTGTCCCCATCAAACATTCCAAGGACAGGGGCAGAACATAGTTAGATGTAAATTCCCCACAAATATTTCTAAAACAGGGAGGCAAAAAAAAAGCCCCTACAGCAGCACCATATCAAGCTATAGCACAAATTTACATCCTTACATCCTTAGAACCTTACATAATGAAACAAAAACTTAGTAGATTACAATTACATTATCTGGAGTGATATTGCATCCCAGCCCCTGCGGTGCCCTGTTGCAGGTTGGGTGGATCAGCCATGCTAAGCTGCCCCGTAGTGTCCAGGGATGTGTATGCTATGTGATTTAGCTATGGGAAATGTGACATTACTGGAATGGGTAGGATGATCTTCGAAGGGTCATTGCACACTTGATGGGCTGAAGCCCTTCACTCACCCATATGGCACTGCATGCTCCATCTCCAGGGCCACCCGAACACAGGCTATTCGACCAGGACTGTCCTCACATCTGACCGTGGCTCCATCCTCAGTGAAAGGAGCCGATCAGGAATGAGAATGCGTTGTAGACTATAAACGCGGGAGTCACTTACAGCAGCTTATTGTCTGCCCTAGGTCACTCCAGACCACAGATTGAAGCTGTAGGCCATTCAGCCGTTTGAGCCTATTCTGACATTGAAGAAGATCATTACTCACCTGACAGAAGATGACACCTTTTTTTGCAAGTTCCTCGATAAACGTTAACACCTATCGCACTCTTCGTTGAATATGTCCAATGATCCATGGCCCAGCCTTTTCTGCTAGTTAGGATGGAACATTCCAAATGTTAATGACTTCCAAAGATTATCCTTGACTCCATCCTAAGGGGGAGACTCCTGCGATGGGGTTAGAGCACGGTGTGCTTTTTATCAGGTGACAGTCACGTCGCATCTTCAGGTGAGCCTGATCTAGCTGCTGGATATTAAAGCAACACATCAGTGGGATCGGGGATCAACCAAGCTTTGGACAGGAGCACAGGATCTGGTTCTGGATACTGCAGAGGAGGCAAGAGACCGCGCAATCTGCTGCCTCTATGCATTGGATAGACTTCATGAAACACTGATGTCGAAATGTAGGGAGGGAAAGATTTAAAAATGCAAATACACAAATGAGCTTTGATACATTTTTATGTCTCAAAGGTCTGGAAACACCAGCTCAATTGCTACAGCTGCTCCTGGGCTGAGCAGGTTGACAGGATGAGACCACATGACCGTAAGGTGTAGGAGCAGAAGCGTTGTCAGATGTATGGGCTAGAGCTCTACCACTCAGTGAGATTGTGGTTGCTCTGATAACCTCAATGCCACTTTCCTGCCTTTTTCCTATGTCCCTTAATTCTCTGACTGATTAGAACCATATCTCAGCCTTGAATATATTTAATGACGCAGCCTTGACTGCCCCAGAATTCCACTCATCTCGGAGAGGCGACATTCCTTCTCCCTGATTGCCTCACAGCGCCATGGACTCAGGCTCGATTCCACCCTGGGGCGACTGTCTGTGTGGAGTCTGCACATTCTCCCTGTGTCTGCGTGGGTTTCCTCCGGGTGCTCCGGTTTCCTCCCACAGTCCAAAGATGTGCAGGTTGGGTGGATCAGCCATGCTAAGCTGCCCCGTAGTGTCCAGGGATGTGTATGCTATGTGATTTAGCTATGGGAAATATGACATTACTGGAATGGGTAGGATGATCTTCGAAGGGTCAGTGCACACTTGATGGGCTGAATGGCCTCTATTTGCACCAACAATGATCTTTCTTCCACGATTCACCAGACAGGGTTCATCGTCAAATTGAAAGCAGCAAGCACTGCAAAGAAAGCTCTGACATGGATAACCAATGAAGGAGGGGACTGGCCACAGTGCTGATTGCCTACCACAGTTGAATAGTTTGCTTACATTCACCACCATTTACCACATGGGTAAACCAGGCATGAAACGTAGCCCAAAATTCATCAACGTTCTTCAGAAGACAAGGAAGAAAATATGAGTGTCTAAAACAACTCTTCACAGTGAGACTAATCATTTTAATAGCAGTGATATATATCAGAACTGAAAAAGAGTCATATCAAACCTGAAACATTAACTCTGTTTCTCTCCCCACGGATGCTGCCAGACCTGCCGAGTTCACTTCTGCTCCTTCTGTGTTTGTTTCGGGTATCCAGCATCTGCAGTATTTCGCTTCTTTAAATGAAACTGTTGGTTCACAAACAACATTCTTATTTGTCAATGTAGCCTCTTTAAATAGTTGTTACCTTTTTATATCGGTCTCTGGAATTAATTTTCACTGCATTTCATTTCAAGAAGAAATGAGGTAACTCTGTGTCATACGACTGGAAGGGTCATGTTATTAACTGGCAGTGTGGAAACAGACCATTCGTCCCAACAAGTTCATACTCACCCTCTGAAGAACATCCCACCATGACAAATCCCCCTCATTTATCCCTGTAACTCCGTATTTTCCATCTAACCCGTACATCCCTGAGCACTATGGGTAATTTAGCTTGGCCAATCCACCTAACCACATCTTTGGGCTGTGGGATACAGTTGACCTTGTATTTTCTTCACCCCTGTGATACTTTGATACTCACAGAATAGTTAATTTTTGTTTAATCTGAGGATGGAGTGATGGTGGTAGAGAGAGAGAGCAAGAGCGAGAAAAACTGCAACAGGAACATCAGACCACACAAGTTCAGAGGGTTCGGGATCCAGGATTTGAATAAATCACCTCCTAATCGCCAGAAGGATGAGGCTGACCTAGCAGGCATGCTCTCTCCCATTCTCACTCTGTAGCTCAGAACACCAGAGATTAGATTCCAGGTCACACACAATCCTGGTGGATAATAAAATGTGAGGCTGGATGAACACAGCAGGCCATGCAGCATCTCAGGAGCACAAATGCTGACGTTTCGGGCCTAGACCCTTCATCAGAGAGGGGGATGGGGAGAGGGAACTGGAATAAATAGGGAGAGAGGGGGAGGCGGACCGAAGATGGAGAGAAAAGAAGATAGGTGGAGAGGAGAGTATGGGTGGGGAGGTAGGGAGGGGATAGGTCAGTCCAGGGAAGACAGACAGGTCAAGGAGGTGGGATGAGGTTAGTAGGTAGGAAATGGAGGTGCGGCTTGAGGTGGGAGGAAGGGATAGGTGAGAGGAAGAACAGGTTAGAGAGGCGGGGCCAAGCTGGGCTGGTTTTGGGATGCAGTGGGGGGAGGGGACGAGCTGGGCTGGTTTTGGGATGCGGTGGGGGAAGGGGAGATTTTGAAGCTGGTGAAGTCCACATTGATACCATTGGGCTGCAGGGTTCCCAAGCAGAATATGAGTTGCTGTTCCTGCAACCTTCGGTGGCATCATTATGGCACTGCAGGAGGCCCATGATGGACATGTCATCTAAGGAATGGGAGGGGGAGTTCAAATGGTTCGCGACTGGGAGGTGCAGTTGTTTATTGTGAACCGAGCGGAGATGTTCTGCAAAGCGGTCCCCAAGCCTCCGCTTGGTTTCCCCAATGTAGAGGAAGCCACACCAGGTACAGTGGATGCAGTATACCACATTGGCAGATGTGCAGGTGAACATCTGCTTGATATGGAAAGTCATCTTGGGGCCTGGGATAGGGGTGAGGGAGGAGGTGTGGGGGCAAGTGTAGCACTTCCTGCGGTTGCAGGGGAAGGTGCCGGGTGTGGTGGGGTTGGAGGGGAGTGTGGAGCGGACAAGGGAGTCACGGAGAGAGTGGTCTCTCCGGAAGGCAGACAAGGGTGGGGATGGAAAAATGTCTTGGGTGGTGGGGTCGAATTGTAGATGGCGGAAGTGTCGGAGGATGATGCGTTGTATCCGGAGGTTGGTGGGATGGTATGTGAGAATGAGGGGATCCTCTGGGGACGGTTGTGGCAGGGGCGGGGTGTGAGGGATGTGTTGCGGGAAATGCGGGAGATGCGGTCAAGGGCATTCTCGACCACTGTGGGGGGCAAGTTGTGGTCCTTGAAGAACATGGGCTTCACAAGTTTCAAAATCTCCCCTCTCCCCACTGCATCCCAAAACCAGCCCAACTTGGCCCCGCCTCCCTAACCTGTTCTTCCTCTCACCTATCCCCTCCTCCCACCTCAAGCCACATCTCCATTTCCTACCTACCAACCTCATCCCACCTCCTTGACCTGTCCGTCCTCCCTGGACTGTCCTATCCCCTCCCTACCTCCCCACCCATACTCTCCTCTCCACCTATCTTCTTTTCTCTCCATCTTCGGTCCGCCTCCCCATCTCTCCCTATTTATTTCAGAACCCTCTCCCCATCCCCCTCTCTGATGAAGGGTCTAGGCCTGAAACATCAGCCTTTGTGCTCCTGAGATGCTGCATGGCCTGCTGTGTTCATCCAGCTCCACACTTTGTTATCTTGGATTCTCCAGCATCTGCAGTTCCCATTATCTCTGATAACATTCATGGCTATTGCCAAGTGCTGGTAAATGGGATTGTTGAAAGTCAAGGGTTTTCTCACATGTCTCGATGAGCTGAAGGGCCTCTCCTACAGCGTATGATTCCACGATCCTATGATTCACTCCTGCCTTAACTTCTCAGCTGCTGAAAATCTCATGCATTCATGTCAACCTTATTTCTCTTCATGGTTATAAAGATCTGATGCCAGAGAAATAAAGAACCCCTGCTTCACGATCTTTGCTCTGTCTCTGTGGTTAAACCTCCCGTTACACACCACCCACCCTCTTCAGTGAATGCCATCAACCCCAAAGTATGCAGACCCAGTATTGGGCCATTCAGTCATCTCAGAACGACAAACTCCAGAGTGAAAGAGAGTCATCTTCAGGGCCAATGGATGAACGAAGAAGAAGTGAAAGTTAAAGTCTTACTGCCTTTGACCTCCTGCTTGATAAGTGTCACGTATTTCAAAGATACTGTTAAAAGATGAAGCTGATGGGCATTGGGGTCAATGTTTCAAAGGGGTCTGTTGGAATTCAGAAAAGCGCCCCCTTGAGGCCAGCTTGGAGATTAACAACCCCTTCTCTCATTTGCGTGGCTGCAACATCAGGCCCACTCCATTGAAATATCTGCAGACTGCCTCTCGCCAAATACAGGGTCTGAGCTTTAAGACGATGAATCCTGTCTAGAGTCATAGCGAAACAGATGCTTTGGCCCAACTTATCCATGCCAACCACGTTTCCCAAGCCAAACTTGTCCCATTTGCCAGCATTTGGCCCATGTCCCTCTAAACCCTTTCTATTCATGTGCCCATCCAGATGCCTTTACAATGTTGTAATTGTACCAGCCTCCACCACTTCTTCTGGCAGCTCATTCCATGCAACTCAAGTCCCTTTTCACCAGTTTCTTGTTTACACTGGGAGGACAAACAAGGTCTTTGGCACTAATTCTGAATGCTTTTTTTGAAAGTTGAGAACCCTTTGCAGAGTGTTGGGAGGCCCATCTTAGTCCCACCAACTAGAATGATCTGACTTACAGCATCAAGTTGTTTTAAAAAGCAAGTTTGTAGATCAGAGATGATTCACAACAATGATCCCTGTTCTGAAGGGATTCTCTTATGACCAAAGGATAAACGGGTTCGGACCCTACTCAGTAGAGTTTAGAGGAATGAGAGGTGATCTCATTGAAACATATTCACTTCTTAAGGGGCTTGAGAGGGTGAATGCTGAGAGGTTGTTTCCCTTCATGGGAGAGTCCAGGACCAAAGGCATAGCCTCAGAATAAAGAGGCGCCAATTTAAGACTGAGATGAGGAAGAATTTCTTCTCTCAGAGGGTTGTGAGTCTTTGGAACTCCTTTCCACAGAATTGTTTTAGTGCAGAAAAGAGCCATTCGGCCTATCATCCCTGGCCTGACTCCATTATCTAGAGCCATCTCTTGCCTTTTTCCCATATTGCTGCACACCATTTCCATCCAAATAACCATCTAATGTCTCTCTTGAATGCTCCAATTGAACCTGCATCCACTACATTTCCAGGCAGTGCGCACCATAAGATCATAAGAAATGGGAACAAGAATAGACCTCTTGGCCCCTTGAGCATGCTCCACACATACACATTCCCTCTCTCTCTCTCTCTCTGTATCTATCTCTCTCTCTCTCTCTCTCTCTGTCTCTCTCTCTCTCTCAGTTGCAGTCCCAGCTGTAACCACAACCAAGGGTGGTGCTAGTGAGCTGCTGGGCCCTCTGATTGGTCTGGCAATTCTTGTAGGGAGCAATCCCTGGATTGGATGGTGGGAGGCCAGGAAAATGTGGTCATAGGGCCATTGCACCTCCAACTGCAATCACTTCTGCCTTCGAAGCCACTGCTGTCTCTCTCTGAAGACCAGCCCTGGGAGCAAATTGCAGGAAGAAATGATTCTGTTGTTTAGACCAAAGGGCATTTCACCTTGCCTGCTGCAGCCTCAAAATGTCCCGATGCATATTGAAGAGCAGTTAAACACTACCCGAAAAGTAGCCGCTGTTGCCGCGCCTGAGATACAGCAGCCCAGGTATGCACAGCAAGATCCCACAAGCAGTATAACCAGATGATCTGTTTTGGTGACGGCGAGTAAATAATGGTTAGGACAACAACAACTTGTATTTACGTAACCCATTTAAAGCAGCGGAATGTCCAGAGGACACCTCTATCTGCATTTTTTTGAAATAGAGTCATTGGTTCATTTTAGTCTATCTCAGAGGAGCAGCTGGGGCCTGGGTTTAACATTGATCTGACAGGCAAGTGAAAACGGGCTGAGACTGTAAGGTTCCATTATATTCTCAAGTCTCTCAAGCGGGCTGTAAACCTCTTGCACTGTAGGTTTTTGACACAATAGCCGAGTGTCAAACCGCTGATTTACAGCCTCTAAAGATGAGTGACCTTACAGAAGTTTACAAAATCATGAGAGGCGTAGATAAGGTGAATTGCCAAGGTCTTTTCCCCAGGGTGGGGGAGTCCAGAACTAGAGGGTCTAGGTTTAAGATGAGAGGTAAAAGATTTAAAAGGAGCATAAGGGGCAACATTTTCATGCAGAGGGCGGTGCGTGTATGGAATGAACTGCCGGAGGAAGTGGTTGGGGCTGGTACCATGACAACATTTAAAGCGTATCTGGATAGGTATATGAGTAGGAAGGGTTTAGAGGGATATGGCCAAATGCTGGTAAATGGGACCAGATTAAATTAGAATATCTGGTCAGCATGGACAACTTGGAGCAAGGGGTCTGTTTTCATGCTGTACATCTCTATGATTCTACGAATCTAAGTCGAAGTGGGTTTGAAACATGGGGACAGCTCCACGGTATCTCTTGGTGAACTCAATAACCGAGCTGAACTGAATGGGATGAGCTCCTTTCAAACATTATGTCCCAGTGCCTCGATGAGCTCACATTGTGGAGGAACTGAGCTCAGTGCCTCCCAGGGATTAACGATTAAGAAAAACAGCAATGGCTGGAAATTTTTACCGATGGAATCCTCTCAGCAAGCACTCCCCACAATGTAGTCATGAAAGTCTGATAAATTGCTGTCTACATGTTGTCATGGGAACCCCGCTCAGGCATTGAGATGCAGAGACAATGCAATTTTAGTTTGAAACCAAACGTTACATTGTGTAGCACCTGCACTATCAAAGCACGGTCTGTCCATAGCAGTGGGTTTGTAAAGTGGGACAGTCGTATAGCCGATTGTGCTCCTATCCCAGATGCCAAGCCTCAGCCCCAGGGAGTGTGGGTTCAAAGCCAACATGGCAGACGGTGGAATTTGAATTCAGTTAATAGTATCTGGGATGTAAAATTATTTTTTGTGATGGTGGCCGTGGAAATGATAATCGATTAGGCTGTTTTTCAAAAATAAAACACACATCACCTATCTCCCTTCATGGAAATCCACCATCCTTACCCAGTCTGGCCGACCTGTAACTCCATGCGGTTTACTGCTATCTACTGAACTCAGCAGTGGACCATAAACAACGGCCTTATCCATAATGAAAATAAAGCACCTTTTGGCTCATCTTAGTTCCACCATCCACAATGACCCGAGTCACAGTAACTAAGGGGCATTCCAAGAATTTGTTGTCCTCTTTATATCATTTGGGAGTCCATTCACATTTTGGCCCCTCTTTGGATGAAGCGTTCCCTGAAATTGTTCTAAATTTGGCATTTTCTGGTTTAAATTGAAGCCTAATAATCTTTTCTATACAGCTCACTTCCCTGAATACACTGGAGAAGTTGTGATACTGTCAGGAGCTCTTTGTTCCTTGCAGAGTCACCATGGAGACAAGGTTAGGGGTGTAGGTGCCAGGCAAAGTCTGATTCAAAATGTCTCCCCAAGAGTAGATCTGGTGAAGGGTGAAAGGAAGACTGAGTGCCTCATTAGCTGCGAATTTGGAAGAAGGTTGTCATACCAACGTGGATCAAGTCAATGTGGTATCTTCTCTTGTCACCAAAATGGAGTCTCTAAGGTCCAGTTAAATGAAGATCCATGGTAGGCTTCAGTATTGAAACAAATGGCAGCCAATGAAAACAACAGCAATGCCAATTCCTCCCTAATCAAGCTTTAATTTGAGTACACTGAGCTGGATTCCCTCTTCCCAATGGTGTATGCTATCATACAGAGCTCTTTGATGTCTCCCTTGCCCATCGCTACTTTCAGGCTAAAGGTCATAAATCTCTATGACCAAGTAAAGGTATGAGGGGAGAAGGTGGAAGAGGTGATGGCCTTGTGGTACTGTTAATCCAGGAAACTCAGTGAATGTTCTGGGGACTTGGGTTCAAATCCTGCCACAGGAGATTTGAAATTGAATTCAATAAAGAGTCTGGAACTAAGAGTCTAATAATGACCACGAATCCATTCACAATTGTCAGAAGGAAACCATCTGATTCACTGATGCCCTTTGGAGAAGGAAATCTGCCATCCAATCCTGGCCTGAACTAAATGTGACTCCAGACCCACAGTAATGTGGTTGACTCTTCAACTGCCGTCTGGGCCATCAGGGATGGGTAACAAATTCTGGCCTAGCCAGCAATACCCTCATCCCATGGATGAATAATAAGAAGATACTTCACTGAGGTCTGGTCCAAAGCCAAAGTTTGCCTAAAACCTGACCAAAGGGTAAGTTCTAAGGAGCATCTTGATGGGAACCAGGTGAGCAGGGGTAATGAGTGAGTGGCATTTAGCACAGGGCAGTTAGAGGCATGTAGATTTGGTTGGGCTGAAGTTGACAGAGGTGGGAGGTTAGCTGGGGAATGGCTGAAAGATTCAGATTGAAGCTGAGAAGGGCATGCATTGGTCGATCTGCTCTATAAGCTCTTGGGTCTAAGCTCTGGACTTTCCCCCTTAAACTTTTCCACCTCTCTATCATACCGTACTCCATTAGACGCTCCTTAAAATTAGCCTCATTGAGCAAGCTTTTGGTCACCTAATGGCTCCATATGTCACGTGGTATTTTGCTTTATAACATTCCTGTGAAAACCTTGGGAATTTTTTTGACATGAAAGGCACGATATAAATATACAAACGTAAGGCTGCAGGAAATTGAAATAGAATTGACACTCAACCCGTCAATCCTATTCTATGAGATCATGGTACAGTGAGCAGTGTTGGCTCCCTTATGTAAGAGAAGATATTATTTCATTGAAGACAGTTCAGAGAAGGTTCACCAGGACAATCCCTGGGATGGAGTGATTGTCTTATGAGCCAAGTTTGGGGACTGGATTCATTGGCGCTTATGAGAATGATCTCATTGAAACATATAGGATTCTTGAGGCTTGACAGGGTGAATGCTTAGAGGATGTTTCCCCTCATGGATGACTCTAGAACCAGAGGGCATTGTCTTAGAGAAAAGGGGCATCAAATTTAAGACTGAGATGAGGTGGAATTTCTTCTCTCAAAGGGTTGTGAGCCCTTGTGTATATCTAAGGCTGACACAGATAGATCCTTGATGAGTTGGGAAATCAGGGGTAACGATATAAGGAATGTCGGGTAAGCCATGATCCTATTGAATGGTGGAGGAGGCTTGAGAAGTCGAACTGCCTGCTCCTGTTCATATTTCTTATGGGCTAATGGTTTATCTGATTGTGGCCTTAATTCCACTTTTCTGCCTGCCCTCATACCTCGGCTCCCTTGTTGTTTACTCTTAGCTTTGAAATATTCAATCGCTCAGCCTCCACTGGTAGAGAGTTCCAGTTGCGATGGAGAGAATTTGGGGCTCAACTTTCTGGGAGTGAAAATGAAGAATCTGGTACCAACTGGAGTTGTGGATACTTTGAATAGGAAACTAAACAAGTTCAGGGTTTGAGTGAAGATTTATTGCTCGGGTGCAGGTTGTAAATGTTGGTGTTTTTGCCAAGCTGGGGGATTTGATAGCAGACGTTTCTTCCCCTTTTCTAGGTGACATACTCAGTGCTATGGAGCCTCCTGTGAGGTGCTGCTTTGAATTTATATGGTCCAGTTACAAGACAACAGTGCTTCACAGCACTTAAGATGTCACCTATCACAGCATCCCTACTGTGTGGAAACAGGCCCTTCAGCCCAACAAGTCCACGCTGAACCTCAGAGCATCCCACCAAGACCCTTCACCCTATAGCCCCCCTAATCTACACATCCCTGAACACTATGGGGCTGTTTAGCACAGCCAATCCACCTGGCCTGCACATCTTTGGACTGTGGGAGGAAACCAGAGCACCCGGAGGGACCCACACAGACACTGGGAGAATGTGCAAACTCCACACAGACAGTCGTCTGAGGCTGGAATCAAACTCAGGTCCCTGATGCTGTGAGGCTGCAGTGCTAACCACTCAGCCACCTAGTAAGGGGGACAGGAAACATCTGCTATCGAACCTTCCAGCTCAGCGAACACACCAATATCTACGAGCAAAACAAGTGTACACGAGGGTCAAAAGAATATTGGTAAGGTGCAATGAAGTCAGGTTGGTGGAGGTATAAAACCAGCATGGATCCATTGGGCCAAATGGCCTGCTTCTTTGGGGTTCACTCTTTTTAAATCATTTACGAGGTTAAGTTTGCAAATCGTTTGGTTCCATTCTGACACTGAGGAGACTTGCTACCATTTGGAGCCATTTGGATCTCTTAATGCTCGAGTACTATCACAAGGACTATCACAACGGTGTTGTGAAACTTGAAAGGGTGCAGAAAATATTTACAAGTACGTTGCCAGGGTTGAAGTGTTTGAACTGTAGGGAGAGGCTGAATAGGCTGGGGCTATTTTCCCCTGCAGCGTCAGAGGCTGAGGGGTGACCATATAGAGGCTTATAAAATCATGATGGCCATGGATAGGATGAATTGTCAAAGTATTTTTCAAAGTGTGGGGGAGTCCAAAACTGGAGGGGCATAGGTTTAAGGTGAGAGGGGAAAGATTTAAAAGGGACCTAATGGACAACTTTTACACACAGAGGGTGGTGCGTGTACAGAGTGAGCTGCCAGAGGAAGTGGTGGAGGCTGGTACAATTACAACATTTAAAAGGCATCTGGATGGGTGTAAGAATGGGAAGGGTTTAGAGGGATATGGGCCAAATGCTGGCAAATGGAACTCGTTTAATTTAGGATATCTGGTCAGCATGGACAGGTTGGACTGAAGTATCTGTTTCTAAGCTGTAAATCTCTATGATTCAAGCTGTCTCACTGCCCAAAGATCTGTGCTGGCTGGCTTCGAGAAAGGATTTCACTGGGTAGTGGATGTACGATTGAAGAGGCAATCAACCTTCTGTCATATCTTGCTTAGGATACAAGCATCTTGAACATAAGTATCAGACTGAGGGGCACAGGTTCAGTGCTGGTTGTATCCCAATTTGTACGTTACATCAACTCTGTCTTTCAGCAAGCCAGGTTCACCCTCCTACCTCGTGTGGTTCAGCCTCAAATTCTTTTCTCCTGTGAAGAGCCTCAGATGTTTCATTACATCCATGATTTTAAATAGGCTGTGGAGGAGACGGACCTGGATGGTTCTGAGGATGGTCCTCAGGAGACCTCCCACCCACAGCCTCCAACCTCATTGTTCCCCAACCCCGCACGGCCCGTTTCTATCTCCTTCCCAAAATCCACAAACCTGCCTGCCCTGGTCGACCCATCGTCTCAGCCTGCTCCTGCCCCACCGAACTCATCTCCACCTGTCTGGACTCCATTTTCTCCCCTTTGGTCCAGGAACTCCCCACCTACGTCCGTGACACCACCCACGCCCTCCACCTCCTCCAGGACTTCCAATTCCCTGGCCCCCAACACCTCATCTTCACCATGGACGTCCAGTCCCTATACACCTGCATTCCGCATGCAGATGGCCTCAAGGCCCTCCGCTTCTTCCTGTCCCGCAGGCCCAACCAGTCCCCCTCCACCGACACCCTCATCCGCCTAGCCGAACTCGTCCCCACCCTCAACAACTTCTCTTTTGACTCCTCCCACTTCCTACAGACTAAGGGGGTGGCCATGGGCACCCGCATGGGCCCCAGCTATGCCTGCCTCTTTGTAGGTTACGTGGAACAGTCCCTCTTCCGCACCTACACAGGCCCCAAACCCCGCCTCTTCCTCCGGTACATTGATGACTGTATCGGCGCCGCCTCTTGCTCCCCAGAGGAGCTCGAACAGTTCATCCACTTCACCAACACCTTCCACCCCAACCTTCAGTTCATCTGGGCCATCTCCAGCACATCCCTCACCTTCTTGGACCTCTCAGTCTCCATCTCAGGCAACCAGCTTGTAACTCATGTCCATTTCAAGCCCACCGACTCCCACAGCTACCTAGAATACACCTCCTCCCACCCACCCTCCTGCAAAAATTCCATCCCCTATTCCCAATTCCTCCACCTCCGCCGCATCTGCTCCCACGATAAGACATTCCACTCCCACACATCCCAGATGTCCAAGTTCTTCAAGGACCGCAACTTTCCTCCCACAGTTATCGAGAACTCCCTTGACCGCGTCTCCCGCATTTCCCACAACACATCTCTCACACCCCGCCCCCGCCACAACCGCCAAAAGAGGATCCCCCTCGTTCTCACACTCCACCCCACCAACCTCCGGATACAACGCATCATCCACCGACACTTCCGCCATCTACAATCCGACCCCACCACCCAGACATTTTTCCATCCCCACCCCTGTCTGCTTTCTGGAGAGACCACTCTCTCCGTGACTCCTTTGTTCGCTCCACACTGCCCTCCAACCCCGCCACACCCAGCACCTTCCCCTGCAACCGCAGGAAATGCTACACTTGCCCCCACACCTCCTCCCTCACCCCTATCCCAGGCCCCAAGATGACATTCCACATTAAGCAGAGGTTCACCTGCACATCTGCCAATGTGGTATACTGCATCCACTGTACCCGGTGAGGCTTCCTCTACATTGGGGAAACCAAGCGGAGGCTTGGAGACCGCTTTGCAGAACACCTCCGTTCAGTTCGCAACAAACAACTGCACCTCCCAGTCGCAAACCATTTCCACTCCCCCTCCCATTCTCTAGATGACATGTCCATCATGGGCCTCCTGCGGTGCCACAATGATGCCACCCGAAGGTTGCAGGAACAGCAACTCATATTCCGCCTGGGAACCCTGCAGCCTAATGGCATCAATGTGGACTTCACCGGTTTCAAAATCTCCCCTTCCCCAACGGCATCCCTAAACCAGCCCAGTTCGTCCCCTCCCCCCACTGCACCACACAACCAGCCCAGCTCTTCCCCTCCACCCACTGCATCCCAAAACCAGTCCAACCTGTCTCTGCCTCCCTAACCTGTTCTTCCTCTCACCCATCCCTTCCTCCCACCCCAAGCCGCACCTCCATCTACCTACTAACCTCATCCCACCTCCTTGACCTGTCTGTCTTCCCTGGACTGACCTATCCCCTCCATACTTCCCCACCTATACTCTCTCCACCTATCTTCTTTTCTCTCCATCTTCGGTCCGCCTCCCCCTCTCTCCCTATTTATTCCAGAACCCTCATCCCATCCCCCTCTCTGATGAAGGGTCTAGGCCCGAAACGTCAGCTTTTGTGTTCCTGAGATGCTGCTTGGCCTGCTGTGTTCATCCAGCCTCACATTTTATTATCTTGGTTCTGAGGATGACAGATTTCAGCTACAATGTTTGGGGTTGGAGAGTTTAGCTTGTTCGTCTCGGAGCCAAGGAGAAAAAGTTGAGATTTAATTGGGATGCCCTTCTTTAAGACAATATGTACAAAGCAGAGGTGTTGCCATCTGGCAGACGTAGATTTATGGTTTCGGGCAAGGGGAAAGCAAGGAAGATTTCTTTTATGCAGTGAGTTGTAATGATCTGGAATTCGCTGCAAGAGTGGTGACAATAAATCCAATCTGTGCTTTCAAAAGAAAACTGGATGAGTGAGGTAAAGGAAATTAGTTTGCTGGGTTGCAGAGATGGAGAGCGGGAATGGGATTGACCGGATTGCTCTCCAAGGAGCTGCATGGGTTGAATGGCCTCCTTGTGTGCTTCAATGATTCTTTGGAGAAGAGAGCTTTCTGGTCAATGTATAGCCCCGATGTTTCAGAGTCACAGAGTCAAAGAGTGTGAGCTACTCTCATCACCAAGTCAGCTCATGTAAGGGATTAACACTCCCTGCGGATTGGTAATGAGTTACACTGACCAATGAGATCAGCACAATTTTGAAAGTCAAACAGGGATCCTGTCCTGGTCCCTACCCAGTGCATACTTGCTAAAATGTGCAGAATGGCTGAGGGCAGGACTGTGCTCAGTTGTGCAAAGAGCAGCAAAGAGAAATGTGGGTCCATTCTAAGAAGAGCCAGGAAAATATACGATGAGAACTAGGGTCGTGGCAGACAGGCCAAATCATTTTTTTGGTGCCTGTCTTCACAGTGAAAGCTACCGGAAATCTTCTAGAAATAAATTAGATCCAAGGGACTGGTGAGAATGAGGCGCTGGAAGAAATTAGCATTTGCAGAAAGAAAGTCATATTGGAGAAATAATTAGTCTGAGACTTGGCAAATTCCCAAGATGCAAAATGTTAAAATAGATGGCTATAATTTCTAAAAAAAAGGCTGTGGTGATCACCCTTCAAAATTCTGTAAAATGAGGTTTGCAGATTGGACGGTTAAACATGAACCCACTGTTTAAGTGAGAAGGGAGAGAGAAAACAGGGAACTGCAAGCGTGCTTGGCTGATGTGAGGAAAATAGCAGGGAAAATACTAGATCTATTATAATGTACTACCTCAAAATATTTAGAATACTTATTCCTCAGAAAGATTAAAAAATTGGGCATGTCCACAATAACTCTTACCAATTTTCATTAATGCGCCATAGAAAGCATGCTGTAAAATGTATCATAGCTTGGTGGGGCAACTGTTCTGCTCAAGACCACAAGAAATTTTAGAGTTGTGAACAGAGCCCAATCTATCATGGAAACCAGCGCTCCTTCCACTGACTTCAGCAAGGCATTCGACAAGGTTCCACATGGTAGGCAGGTTTGTAAGGTTAGATCACATCAGATCCAGCGAGAGCCAGCCAACTGCATACAAAATTGGCTTGAAGGTAGGAGACAGAGGGTGGTGGGAGAGGATTGTTTGTCAGACTGGAAGCCTGTAAACAGCAGTCTTCCTCAAAGATCAGTGCTGGGTCCACTGCTTTTTGTCAGTTATATAAACGATTTGGATGCAAATGTAGAAAATAGGTTTGCACATGACACCGGAATTGATGGTGTAGCAGACTGTGAAGAAGGTTATCTCAGAGTATAATGGGATCTCAATCAGATGGGCTAATGGGCCGAGGAGTGGCAAATGGAGTTTAATTTAGCTAGATGTGAGGTGTTGCATTTTGGTGAGGCAAACCAGAGCAGGGCTTACACAGTACAGGGCTGCTAAACAAAGTGACCTAGGAGTGTAGGTAAATAGTTACTGGAAAGTGGAGTTGCAGGAAAACAGGGCAGTGAAGAAAGTGTGTGGTATGCTTGTCTTTATTGGTCAGTGCATTGAGTGTAGGAGTTAAGAGGTTGTGTTGTATCTGTGTGGGGTATTAGAGGAGCCACTCTTAGAATACCGCGCTCAATTCTGGTGGCCCTACTGCAGGAAGAGCGTTGTTAAACTTGAAAGGGTTCAGAAAAGGTTTGCAAAGATATTGCCTGGGTTCGAGGGTTTGAACTATAGGGAGACGTTGAATAGATCGGGGCTATTTTCCCTGGAGCGTCAGAGGCTGAGGGCTAATCTTACAGAGGTTTATAAAATCATGAGGGACATGGATAGGGCGAACAGACAAGCTCTTTTCCCCAGGGTACAGGAGTCCAATCCGGTGGGTGTAGGTTTAAGGTGAGAGGGGAAAGATTTTTAAAAAGACCTCAGGGGTAACATTTTCATGCAGAGGGTCGTGCAGGTATGAAATAAGCTGCCAGAAGAGTTGGGTACAATTATGATATTTAAAAGTCACCTGAATGGATATATGAAGAGGAAACATTTAGAGGGTCACGGGCCAAATGTTGGCAAAGCAGTTTAGCATATCTGGTCAGTATGCACAAGTTGGGCCACATGATCTGTTGCTGTGTTGTAAAACTCTATGCTGTATGACTCTGTCTACACTTTCTGCTGCCACAGAAAGCAACCAAATTAATCCAAGACCCCTCCCACCCTGGTTACAGTATGTTCCATCCCCTTGTATCGGGCAGAAGATACAAAAGTTTGAAAACATACACCAACAGATTCAAGAACAGCTTCTTCCCTGCTGTTGTCAGGCTTATGAACAGAACCCTCATATATTAGAGTTGACCTTTCTCTGTACCTCCTCTGTAACTGTAACACGATATTCTGCATTCTGTTCTCTTACTCTGATGTACACATGTAAGCTCTGATTTACCATACTTTTCACTTTATCTTAGTACATGCGACAATAATATACCAAATCAAATATAATCATCTAATTGGACAGAGGTCCAATTAGACTTAGGAAGGGGAAAACGTGTTTGACAAACCAGGGTTTCTTGAGAATATTACCAGCAGAGCCAATAAAGGACAATTTATTTGGATTTTTAGAAGTTTTTTGAAAAAGGCATAAATAAGAAGCGATAGGGTTAGGGTTAAGTATAGGCCCGAAACGTCAGCTTTTGTGTTCCTGAGATGTTGCTTGGCCTGCTGTGTTCATCCAGCTCCACACTTTATTATCATAAATAAGAAGCTATTGGAACACGTGGGATCGATTGTAACATTCTGCTGACGATGGAGAAGTGGTTACTGGAAACAGGAGAGACAGCAGGAATAAATGGTGATTCTTGGGTTAGCAGACTGTGACCATAACTCTCAGTGATTGGGCTCCAGCTGTTCACATGGATTAGGGACAAAATGTATTATTTGCAAGTTTGTGTAAGACATAAAAAGATGGTACCACAATTTGTAACAATGATTCAGACAGCGTTCAAGAGGATTTGGTCAGGCTGACTGAGTGGGCAAGAATATATTGTGGATATATTGGTAGGAGGGAGAGAGGTATAGGAGAGAGGTTAAATGATGAGAGATTGGAGAGTGTTGATGTCCAAAGCTTATAAGGCTATGAAAGCTAACATGTAGGTGCAGTAAGCAACTGTAACAGTGAATTGGCCTTTATCACAACAGAACTTAAGAACAGGCTCAGAGACGTTTCTTCAACTTAGAAACTTTGGTGACCACCCACCTGGAATACAGTACTGTTCCCTTACCTAAGGAAGGAGATATGTGCCATTGAGCAAGTGTAGCAGAGGTTCACTGGATTTGTCCCTGGGTCCATGTGCAAGAAAATGCTAAGGATTTGGGTCTATTTTGTCTGGAAAATAGAAGAAAGAAACTGGATCTCATAGAAACTTACAAAATTCTCAACGAGTTAGATGGAGGGGATGCAAGAAGGGTGTTTCCCATGTTTGCAGTGACTAAAACCAAGGGGACTCAGGCTCAAAATGAAATGTGAAAGGCATTAAGGGCTAAGATGAGTGGGAATGTCTTCACCAATAGGATGGTGAATCTTTGAAACTCTCTGCCCCAGCTACCAAAGCTCAGTCATTGAGTGCGTTCAAGAAACAAATTAATCGATGTTGAAATACTGATGACAGCAAGGGGTAAGGGATAGCATATTGTTGTAAATAACCAGCCACAATCAAAAGAAATGGCGGAGTGAGTTTGATGATCCAAGTGGCCTACTTATGCTCCTATCCCATTCTTTATGTTCTTTAAAAGGTAATGACTGAGTGACCAGGCAATTTAAATGCTTTTAATGACAGCTAGCAACTTCCACTCTAGCTATTCTCCACATTCCTCCCCCTACACCTTTTCCCCCTCCCCCCACCCCTATAATCCTGTGTTCGTGCCGGGGTTTCCCACCACACTGTCAGTGCAATTGAGATGGTGGGATGGGAGGGCTTTCTAAAGTTAGGAGTGTCCCAACATTTGGCCAACCATGAGTAAGCACAGAGCAGTGGAGAGCTCAAATTAACCCACCTACTGAGTGATCAGGAGAGATAATAGGAACTGCAGATGCTGGAGAATCCGAGATAACAAGGTGTAGAGCTGGATGAACACAGCGGGCCAAGCAACATCTTAGGAGCAGGAAGGCTGACGTTTTGGGCCTAGACTCTTCATCAGCAATGGGGAAGGGGGAGAGGGTTCTGAAATAAATAGGGAGAGAGGCGGAGGCGGATTGAAGATGGATAGAGGAGAACCACTTATCTTCTCCTCTATCCATTTTCGATCCGTCTCCCCCTCTCTCCCTATTTATTTCAGAAACCCCTTCCCCTCCCCATTTCTGATGAAGGGTCTAGGCCCGAACCGTAAGCTTTTATGCTCCTAAGATGCTGCTTGGCCTGCTGTGCTCATCCAGCTCTACACTTTGTTATCTACTGACTGATCGACATCTGTCTCATGTTCTAGTATGATAGATCAGTTGGGCTTAATCCACAAAGAAGGAAAGGAAGCGTTCGTATTTACATAACACACTTCCTGGCCTCAGGATGTCCCACACCTGCAGTAACTTTACAGCCAATGAATTACTGTTTACAATCCTGGTTGTAATATTGGGAAATGCAGCTGAGAATATGTGCATTCCAAGCTCACACAAATCACTCTATGATAGTGATCAGGTTTTCCATTCTCACGATGACGGTTCAGCAATAAATTTCGACCCAGCCACAGTTTGTAAAACTTTGTCAACTAAGGAATGAGAGGATATTAGAATCATAGAATTTTACAGTACGAAGGAGGCCATGTGACCCATTGTGTCCTTACTGGCTCTGAACTTTACCGCTACCCAGATAGTCCCACTCTCCAGCCCTATCTCCGAAGTCCTCTAAATTCATCCTTTTCAAATATATGGAATCCGCCTTCCCTACTCCCCCAGACAGCACTTTCCAAATCCTGAGAAAAGTCATTTGTCCACATCTCACTCTCTTGCTGACGACCTTGATATTGTGGCTCCTAGTTACAATAGACTGTAGAAACAGAATATCCTTCTTTACCTTGTCAAAAATGTTCATTATTTTGAATTACCTCTTAATCCTCCCTGCTTCAAGGAGAATAAGTTCAATCTCCTTAACCCCTCCTTCTATCAACAATCCCTCCTTCTTGGTATGATTCTAGTAGATCTGCTTTGAACTTTCTCCAGGATGTTAACATCTTTCTTTGAAATAAGGTGCCCAGAACTGTACACAATATGCCAAATATGGACTGACCATTGATTTTTAGAGGAGTAGCACAACTTCCTTGCGCTTATACTCTTTGTCTCTATTTGTAAACCCAAAGATCCTAAAAGCCTTTTTAACAGCAGTTTCAACTTGCCTAGCTATCTTCAGAAAATTAAGCACTTGAATTCCAAGCTCCCTGTGCTCCTGCACTCCCTCAATGTTGTGCCATTGAGCCTGTCTTGTCTCTCTACGTTTCTTCTACCAAAGTGCATTACCTCAAATTGCCTTACATTGAACTTCATCTGCCAGGTGCCTGCCCATTTGGCCGACTTGTCTATGTCTCTCTGAAGTTGCTCAGTGTTCAGAGGAGCCTGGGAAATTTCTGGCAATCGCTCTGCAATTTGCTCCCTTATGTCTCTCAGCAGTCTAGAGTCCCTCCCATCCTGGTGAGGCGACTTCTCTACCAGGAGTGCAGGCAGCCTCTTTAGCACCTCTTCTTTATTAACCACTATTCTGTTCAGTTACACAACACCCACACTTTCAACTGGGCTATTGTCACCATCTTCTAATTTGGTAAAGACATATGCAAAATATTCATTTTGTGGGCCCCATTTTATCCATCACTAACCTTTTACTCTTAACGTTAATATTGTTATAAGTTGTTGTTTCTGAATAAGTCAGAAATGACCAAAACTGATGGAAGCCAAAATTGTAGTTATTATTTTGATAGGGTTTGAGAGTTAATAGTGAAAGATTATTTCCACTCATTACAAGCCTAGGACGAGGGGGCATATGTTTAAGGGAATGAATATTGGATACTTGAGGAGGAAGGTTAGTTGATTTTATTTATGGGATCTGTGATTGAAATATTGGAATGAAGTTACACACAACATTTAGCAGACAATGATATGAATAATAGAACAGCAAAAATCTTAAGGACAAAGATTGTCCACTTGACAGAAACAGTTTCCAGCATCATTTACTGGAGGAGAGCACCACAGAATGAATCAAGCTTAAAGATGTGGAGCTGCATGCTGGACCATTATTCTACAGTCATGTCCTTCACCACAAACAGCACCATTCAAATCAATAATTCACTGGCCTGGTAACAGCTCAACAGCTTCTCTGAATCATCGCATTTAAAAAGAATCCCAGCACAGCCACCCACCACATCTCAGTGGTGAATCACTCAGTATCTGAGTAGGAGGAGGCCTTTCAGCCCCTCAATATGACTCTGCCATTTAATTAGATCCTAGCCAATCCATACCAGAAAGCACAGCTCAATTCGCCAGCATTCACTTCCTTTGCAATATCTGTTGTCAATTTATCCATCTATCATCCATCAGTTTGTTTTATATTTTTCTCTGAATCTGCTGAACCTTGTGTCCATGCGATCAGAGATAATGGGAACTGCAGATGCTGGAGAATCCAAGATAACAAAGTGTGGGACTGGATGAACACAGCAGGCCAAGCAGCTTGTCTCCATGTGATCCATTTAAGTGTTCCTCCTGCTGCCTCTCTCAGTGTCAGCTCTGGCTTTCGGCTCTGGTACAGAGACTGAAGTCACATTTCTCCCCAGAGATACAGATATAAAATTTTGGCTGGCTTCCGAGGCAGGACTGAGGGAACACTGCATTGCCAAAAGTGCCAGTGAACTGAGCTAGGCCCCGCCTGTCCAACACACTCGAACTGTTCTGTCCTGGAGCAGAATGAGTCCCTTTCTCTCCAACATCCTCCCAGTGACTAGGAGGAGGCAGCTGAGCTGAATGGAATCTGAAGGACAGGCCGACCTTTCCTGAGAAAGTTAGGCTGACTGATGTGCACAGAGAGGATTAATTTCTGGGCTGTGTGTTCCACTAGGCCTCACGCGGAGGACACATCATGTGACCTGCTGCCGAGCCAAAATCTTATTGCAGTTTGGAGAAAACTAGGTCAACGTCATCCTTTCACATCCGCACCCCTCCCGCGTCCCCCCTCCCCCCAACCAGTGAGCAGATGAGCCATAACACCCAGTTAGAGTCAGGCTCCCATCATTCTATTCACCCTGAGCTGAGAATGATGGTGTTGTTTCAAGTCAACAAGTGTATAGAGGATTAAAGTTCTGGTGAGTCGATATGATATCATTTCTGTCCTCACATAAGTGATTGGTCAGCTTGAGGAGGTTGGAGGTTGTACAGCCAGCCCACTTACACCCACCTTTTCCCCCGCAGGCCAACCCCCCCCCCCCCCGCCCCAGAGATTGAGTCTGTCTGACCTTCATGTACACGAAAAACCTTTAAGTCAAATGTTTTGCATGTTTGCGCATCTGAAATGTGTGATTTTGTCGTGCTGCGACAGTTTCCTCCAGCCGGTTGTAAAATCTGCGTCAGCTTGAAATAAAAATTATAACCATCATAGAATTTGAAGGACTCCCAAGTGGCAGTCTAGCACACCCTACACAGATATCCGCACTCAATGCTGTCATTTCAAACTGCCATCGTAATCCTTCATTCACAGTACAAGTGTTGCTGGCAAGATTGATATTATTCCCCATCCCTAGTTGCCCTTGAGGAGGTGGTGTTGAGCTGCCTTCTCAAAGTGCTGCAGTCCACCTGTTGTGACTAGACCCACAGTACCCTGATGGAGGGAAATCTACTATTTTGATCCAGCAACACTGAAGAAACGGCGATATATTTCCAAGTCAGGATGGTGTGTGGCTTGGAGGGGAACTTCAATACATATAGTGGTGTTCCCATATATCTGCTGCCATTGTCCACCCAAGTGCAAGTGGACCCAAGTTTGGAAGGTGCTGTCAGAGAAACCTTGGTGAGTTGCTGCAGTGCATCTTGTAAACAGTACGCACAGCCTCAACTGAGTGTCAGTGTAGTGGATGGGAGTGAATATTGAAGGTGGTGCAATGAGAGCCATCCAAATGATAACAAAGTGTGGAGCTGGATGAACAGAGCAGGACAAGCAGCGTCCATCCAAATGAGCTGCTTTGGCCTCGATGGTGTCGAGCTTCTTGAGTGCTGTTAGGAAATGCACTCATCCAGGCAAGTGCAGAGTATTCCATCACACTCCTGACTTGCTCACTGTCAAACAGGGACAATGAAACTCGATATTTTGTTTTGGGAGCTGTGTTGAAAGATGTGCCTTAGAACGTGGCTTTGTACGAGTCACAAAGGAATATGGTTATGGTTGCTGGAAGCCAATCATCTCTTAATTCTTTTATTTTTTATTCATTCACAGGATGAGGGCATTGCTGGCCAGGCAGCACTTATTGTCCATCCCTAATAGCCCAGAGGGCAGTTAAGAGTCAACCACATTGCTGTGGGTCTGGAGTCACATGTAGGCCAGACCAGGTAAGGATGGCAGTTTCCTTCCCTCAAGGGCATTAGTGAACCAGGTAGGTTTTTCCAACAATTGACAATGGATTCACAGTCATCATTAGATTCTTAATTCCAGATATTTATTGAAATCAAATTCCATCATCTGCTGTGGCGGGATTTGAGCCTGGGTCCCCAGAGCATTATCTGGGTCCCTGGATTAACAGTCCAGCGACAATGCCACTAGGCCATCGCCTCCCAAGTTCCAGGACATCTCTGCAGGAGTTCCTTAGGACAGTGTCTTAGCCCCAACCATTTTCAGTTGATTCATTAATGACCTTCCCTCTACCATAAGGTCAGAAATCAGGGTCTTCACCAACGACTGGACAATTTTCATATTCAAATGCAACAAGATCTGAACAATGTCCAGGAGTGGGCTGACAAGCGGTTTTAAAAAACCATGTCAAGATACAAGGATTCTATTGGAGGCATTGAGTGCTACAAGCAGCCATTTCATTCAGAGCACTAAGGTGGTCATTACACTGAGGGAAACAGTGAAGCTCCAAACCCTGAACAGGTCAGGTGTCTGTGAGGGAGAACATTTACTCATGAGACACCAAAGGGCGAAGCCTCAAGAAGGAGAGACCGGGTAAAAAATGAAAAGGCAGTGGGAGAAAGAAAAATTGGAAGTATGCAAACATATGAATTAGAGGAAAAAGTAGGCCATTCAGCCCCTCAAGAATGCTGTTGCATTCAATAAGACTATGGTTGATCTGTCTGTGTTTTGAAGTCCGCATCCCATCTACCTCAATAACTTCTAATACCCCTGCTTTACAAAATCAATGTCCTTGAACATGATGAGAATAGAGTATGAGAAAGAACGAGAGAGGTGTGAGAAAAAGAAAGGGAGACAAAATGAGAAAGCATGAATGTTTCAAAGTGGCTCAAATTCAAGGAAGTCACTGTTGATAATATAGGAACATCATTGAATGGTACAGCAGACTCAATAGGCCAAATGCCCTATTTCTGCTCCTACATTTTAAGGTCTTGTGGGTCTTGCTGTCTCATTCACACAGCAAGATCCCACATAGAGCAATGTGATAATGTTTGGATAATGTGCAATAGTGATGCAGGCTGAGGGTCAGGTACATTGCCATCTCATAATTTATTTCTGGAAATATCAATTATAAGGATTACATAGACTGCGCAACCCTGAAAGAGGCCATTCAGCCCAACTGGTCCATACCAGATACGGAAGAAAAGAGGCCATTCCAAGTAAACCAGTGGTGACAACAGTGAACTGCAATTCAAAACAAAATGCTAACACATATGTTTTGTTGCTAGCATCCATTATGAAATAACAAAGAGCAGATTAGCCCTTTTGAGTATCAAATCTCTTTTGAAACTTGTATGTTGGCTAACTGCTACAAAAGCCTCCTCCCACATTCCCTGATCTAATTCTGTCAGTATTAACCGTCCATTCCCTTTTCTCTCATCAAGCCTCCCTCTAAATGCTTCTATATGACTCCTTTCAACTACTGTGTTCCCCATACTCATTGAAATACAAGCTACCTCATGACAGACCAACCCTCAATAGATGCAGTGAGGATGTCTCCTTGGTTGGGGAGTCTAGAACTAGGGGAAATAATATCAAGGAACGGGGTAGATAATTTAGGACAGAGATAAGGGAACATTTATTCACGCAGGACAACCTGCAGAATTCACTACAACAGAAACCTCTGGGGGCTGACGAAGTCACAATTTATATAAGAAAAGTATCAATAAAATATTAGATTTTAAAAGCACCAAGGGGTATAGGAGAAAATGGAATATGGCATTGAGATAAAGGATCAGGCATGATCATATTGAATGGGGGAGCAGGCTTGAAGCGCTGAATGGGCTATTCTTGTTCCTAGTTTTGATATTAGGAACCTCAAATATGATGAATTATTTCTAGTTGGATTTGCAGTTCCCATTCTGTGCACATGCAGCAAGCTCCTACACTGGACCATGAAATGAGCAACAGGTTGAATCTGTTTGATATTTTTTGTTGTTGTTTGTACAAAATTAACAACCAGCTCATTTACACCTCATGCAATAGGTTCCTAAGCACATATTTGAAGTATTAGAACCCAACACACGGGATCTCGCGAATTAGAATCTTCTCCAAGGAGCTGTGTTCCCAAAATTGTGGCAGTCCCTCAGTATGGCCTAAATATTGTACTCAACACTACATGGTTTCAGAATGCTACAAACTGAGTCCTACTGCAAGAACAATTTTCATTTATGTAGTGCCCTTGACAGAAACGCATCAGAAGCAATCTGCAACACGGCAGTCAGTCTTGACTCGAGCACAGACAAAAGAGTTGAATTCCCAGAGATGAGTTGAGAGTGACTGCCCTCAGCATAAAGGCTGTATTTGACCAAGTGCCAACGATCTCCAGCAAAACTGAAGTCAATGGGAATCAGGGGAAAACTCTGCACTGGCTTGAATCATACCTGGCACTTGGGAAGATGGTTGTGGTTTTTGAAGGTCAGTCATTTCTGCTCCAGAACATCTCTGCTGGAGTTCCTCAGGGTAATGTCCTCAGCCCAACTATTTTAAGCTGCTCCATCAATGACCTTCCCTCCATCATAAGGTCAGAAGTGGGGATGTTCACTGATGATTGCACAATGTTCAGCACCATTCACGACTCCTCAGCTCCGAAAACAAGACCTGGACAATATCCAGGTGTGGACTGACAAGTGGCAAGTATCATTTGCATAACACAAATTCCAGACAACGACTATCCCCAAGAACAGAAAATCTAACTATTGCTCCATGATGTTTAATAGCTTTACCATTGTTGAGTCACCCACTATCAACATTCTGGATGTTACTATTGACCAGAAACTCAACTGAACTAAACAGATATACAGTGGCTGCAAGAGTAGGTCAGAAGCTAGGAATCCTGCAGCAAATAACTCAACTCCTGATTCCTCAAAGCCTATCCAGCTTCAACAAGATACAAGTCAGGAGTTGTATAGAACACTTGCCTGGATGTATGCAGCTCCAACAACACGCAAGAAGTGTGACACCATCCAGGACAAAGCACCCAGCTTGACTAGCACCATATCCACAAGCATCCACTCCCTCCACCACTGATGATCGGTAGCAGCAATGTATACCAGCTTCAAGACACACTGCAAAAAATTCAACAAAGATCCTTGGACAGCACCTTTCAAACTCACAAACACTGCCATCTTAAAGGACAAGGGAAGCAGATACATGGGGACTTGCCACCTTGAAAGTTCCCCTCCAAGCCACTCACCACCCTGACTTGGAAAGAGATTGCTGTTCCTTCTGTGTCACTGGGTCAAATTCCTGGAAATCCCTCTCTCATGGCACTATGGAGCGGTTCGAGAAACCAGCTCACCGTCACCTTCTCAAAGGCAACTGAGGATGGGCATTAAATGCCACCCCAGCCAATGACACTCACATCTCATGAATAAATAAAAACAAAATTAAACACAGGATATATCAAAACAAATGGCCAACCACTTAAGGAGGAATGTGAGGCAGAGAGAGTGAAGAGAATCAGGGAAGGGAATTATGGAGCTTAGAGCTTAAATTACTGAAAACACAACGATTGATGATGGAATAAAGGAAGCGTTAGATGCAAAATTGGAAGATTCCAGAGAACTGTCGCTGTTATTTCCATTCTTGACCATTCCAAAATATTTCTGACTGGTCTTCCACATTCTATCCTCCGTGGTTATTGAAGTCATTGCTAGCCATGTCTTAACTCACACCAGATCCTGTTCACTATACTCACCCTCACCCCTATCCTGTACCAACTAATCCACATCGGCTGCCATTTGAGCAATGGCTCCATTTTATAATTCTCTTTCTTGCTCCTTTCACAGGCCTTCTCCTCCCTGTCTCTGTCACCTCCTCCAGACCCATACCCATCTGAGATATTTGTGCTTCTCTAAATCTGGCATCTGTGATCACCTTTGATGGCCCAACCTTCAGCGGCCTCACCCCAATGCTCTGAAATTCAACCTCCCTCTCTGCTTCTCTCCTCTTCCCTCCGTTCAGTCTTAAAGCCTTTAAAACTATGTCCAGCTCTGGTCACCCTGCTATGGGAAGGATATTATTAAATTGGAGAGGGTTCAGAAGAGACTCACCAGGATGTTGCTAGGATTGGAGGGCTTCAGTTACAAGGAGAGGCTGGATAGGCTGGGACCTTTCTCACTGGAGCATTAGAGATTGAGAGGTGGCCTTATAGAGGTTTCTACAATTATGAGGGACATCGGTATGGTGAATGCGGTGTCTTTACATGAGGGTGGAAAATTTCATGACTAGGATGAAGGTGAGAGGAGAAAGATTGAAAAAAGACATGAGGAGTAATTTATTGTTTTACACTGAGAGTGCTTTATGTGTGGGATGAACTTCCAGAGGAAATGGTGGATGCAGTTACAATTACAACAACACTTAGATGAGTACATGAATAGGAAAGGGTTGGAGGGATATGGGCCAAGTGCAGGCAGGTGGGACTAGTTTAGTTTGGGATTATGGTTGACATGGGTGAGTTGGACAGAAGTGTCTGTTTCTGAGCTGTATGACTCTATGACTCTGTATTTTTGACTAAGCTTTCAGTCATTTGCCCTAATATCTCCTTATGTAACTTAGTGTTTAATTTTGCTTTCTACTCTTCCTGTGAAGCACCCTGGGACGTTATTACATTAAAGGTGCTACAGAAATGTAAGTTTACAGGATCACATGAGTCTTATGAGGCAGAGGACATCATTCAGTCCATCCTACTGATACCAGCTCTTCAAATGAGCACCAATACCTAGTGTCAATCTCCTGTTTTTTCTCCTTACCCTCACACATCATTTTTAACCAAATTCCCTCTTGAACCCCTATGCTGTAAATTGTTGCAGATTGATAGCTGGCTCCTAAGAGCAGAATGGGTACTCGACCATGAGGTCAAGACTTTTCGAACTGACAGAGACATTGGGGAACCAGGACGAAATGTCGGTCAGCGAGCTCACTCAGGGCTAGTACCTATGATTCTGGAGAAGAGGAGTGTGAAGAGAAGTGAACGAGACAACAACCTAATGACAGACAGCAGCATCTTCATTTGCTGGTGGAAGGTGGCATTCGGTTACACAAGGCAAGAGCCCTGAAGGAATTATTCATTGGCGTCATTGCATGTGTCAAGACAAAAGCAAGAAACAAATTGCTTATTGTCACTGCCTAAGTCTATTAAACCAGAAATAGCAGCACCCAGCAACGTTAAATTAAACAGCATGGAGAGCTGGCAACAAAACGGCATTGTTACTGAACTCAGATTTGCACGCGCATGTAACTTTCCATTTAGCTAACGACTGACCAGAAATAGATTTTACCCCCTTTTTCTTTCTGCTTTACAGCCTGATTTCAGATTATAATGTCAGATCATTCAGCAACTCCAGCATATTAAAGAGTGTCTGCTTGTGCTGTCCGCGTCCACGAACGCCCCATCCCCCTTCCCCCCACCTCCCGCACTATAGGATTACATTCAGAACATGCTCCTGTTGTTAAAGGCAGATTCACTGCTCCACGTGAACCTTCAGACCTATTGACAACTCACTGATGCTCAATTCAATGGTTGCTCAATCCATTATTAATCAATGAACCCCTAAACCAATTGTTAATTCTGAGGGGATAGGGATTGGCCCATTTCACACAGCAGACCGGCTCCACTTAGTGCCATTGGAACATGAGAAATAGGAATAGGAGTTGGCCATTCGACCCTTCAAGCATGCTTCACCATTCAATAAGATCATGGCCATCCCAGCATTCCTCATGTCCACTTTCTTGCCCTTTCCCTGTCACCCTTGATTCCCAACTGATCGAGAATCCATCTATCTCAGTCTCAAATGTACACAAGGACTCTGTCCTCACAGCTCTCTGTGGCAGGGAGTTCCAAAGACTCTCAAACCTCTGAGAGAAGAAATTCCTCTTCATCTCAGTCTTGAATTGGTGCCCTTTTTATTAAAAGACTTTGTCCTCTGTCCTAGATTGTCCCATGAGGGGAAACCTCCAGTCTGCATTTATCTTGTCATAAAATCATGAATGTTCTTCCGGTGGTACAGCCAACCATCAGAGTAACGGAGAATTATACAGACCAGGCAAGTTGTAGAATTGATCATAGAGGTCATAAATTTCAAACGATATGACAGGAGACAAAGCCTGCTGATTGGTTGGTAAGTCCGTCTGATCAATGACGCATGTGAATCTCAGCGCTGGTACAATGCCAGGTTCAAAGGTCACACCTCCCCATAACTGACTGATCAACTGGAACAGCAGCTTCCTTCAGCTGGAATTCCAAAGGGGAATCATTGGTTTCTGAAGAAGAGTCCCAATCCAAAACGTCAGTTTTCCTGCTCCTCTGATGCTGCCTGGCCTGCTGTGTTCCTCCAGCTCCACACTGTGTTATCACTGAATTGAAAATGTTAACTCTGTTCCTCTTTCCATAGATGCTGCCAGACCTGCTGAGTTTCTCCAGTACTTCCTGTTTTGATTTCCAGCATCAGCTATGCTTTGTAACATTAGTTTTCCATTGGTTGTTTATAATGGTCAGGTTGAAGATCATTCTTAACCAGACAATGCATGAAAATCTCAAAATAAAATGCCCATATAGGGTGTGATTCTATTGGGACGCACCTGCTAGACAATTCTAAGTGCAGCAATAGCTGAAATAAATGACTAATAATTGAATTTAAAATTTAGGGTTGCAATATCTGGATTACTCCTGGTGCCACGAGCTAGTGAGGGTAGGATCAGGAGGATGAGTGCGTGGCTGTGGAGCTGATGCAAGGGAGAGGGATTCACATTTTTGGATCTTTGGAATCCCTTCTGGAGTAGAAGTGACCTGTATAAGAAGCACGGATTGCACCCAAATTAGAAGGGGACTAATATACTGGCGGGGCGATCTGCTAGAGCTGCTCAGGAGGATTTAAACTAGTAAGGTGGTGGTAGTGGAGGGGTGGGGGTTTGGTGTGTAATGGAGACCCAGGGAGATAGTGAGGAAAGAGATCAGTCTGAGACTGGTACAGTTGGGAAAAAGAGCAAATCAAACAGTGAGGGCAGGCAGGAACAAAGCAGAAAACAAGGTAGGACTGATAAATTAAACTGCATTGATTTCAATGCAAGAGACCTAACAGGTAATGCAGATGAACTCAGGGCATAGTTGGGATGTCATAATAATTGCAGAGACATGGCTCAGGGGTGGAGAGGACTGGTAGCTTAATGTTCTGGGTATAGGAGTTAGGAGGTTGTGTTGTATCTGTATGGGGCATTAGAGGGGCCACTCTTCGAATACCGCGCTCAATTCTGGTGGCCCTGCTACAGTTGTTAAACTTGAAAGGGTTCAGAAAAAGTTTACAAAGATATTGCCTGGGTTTGAGGGTTTGAACTATAGGGAGACGTTGAATAGATTGGGGCTACTTTCTCTGGAGCGTCAGAGGCTGAGGGCTAATCTTACAGAGGTTTATAAAATCATGAGGGACATGGATAGGGCGAACAGACAAGCTCTTTTCCCCAGGATACAGTAGTCCAATCCAGATGTAGTGGGCAGCAAAGTAGATTACCTCAAAGTACAAGAGGTCCTTGATCAGATGGGCAGATGCGCCAAGGAGTGGCAGATGGAATTGAATTTGGGGAAATGTGAGATGCTGTATTTTGGAAAGGAAAATTAGGACAGGACTTAAACACTTAATGATAAGGTCCTCGGAAGCGTTGCTGAACAAAAAAACCTGGAGTACAAGTTCATAGTTCTTTGAAAGTGGAATGTTAGGTAGATAGGATAGTGCGATCACAGTGTGGAGCTGGAGAAACACAGCAGGCCAGGCAGCATCAGAGGATGTAGTAGACAGGAAAGCGGACATTTTGGGTTGGGACCCTTCTTCAAAATTTTCTGTTCAGTTTTTCTGAAGATGTTTATAAAATCCTAAGGGGCATGGATAGGGTGAACAGCCAATGTCTTTTCCCCAGGGCAGAGGAATCCAAAACTAGAGGACATAGGTTTAAAGTGAGAAGGGAAAGATTTAAAAGGGACCTAAGGAGCAACTTTTTCACACAGAGGGTGGTGCGTGTAGGAATGAGCTGCCAGAGGAAGTGGTGGGAGCTGGAACAATTGCAACATTTAAAAGGAATCTGGATGGGTACATAAACAGGAAGGTTCAGAGGGATATGAGGCAAATGCTGGCAAATGGGACAAGATTAATTTCGGATATCCAGTGGGCATGGAGGAGTTGGGCCAGGAGGTCTATTTCCGTGCTGTACAATTCTTTGACTCTAACCAATATCAATCAAACTCAAAACGTGCCTGATAACAAAGTGTGGAGCTGGATGAACACAGCAGGCCAAGCAGCATCTCAGGAGCACAAAAGCTGACGTTTTGGGCCTAGACCCTTCATCAGAGAGGGGGATGGGGGGAGGGTTCTGGAATAAATAGGGAGAGAGGGGGAGGCGGACCGAAGATGGAGAGAAAAGAAAATAGGTGGAGAGGAGAGTATAGGTGGGGAGGTAGGGAGGTGATAGGTCAGTCCAGGGAAGACGGACAGGTCAAGGAGGTGGGATGAGGTTAGTAGGTGGGAGATGGAGGTGCGGCTTGGGGTGGGAGGAAGAGATGGGTGAGAGGAAGAACAGGTCAGGGAGGCAGAGACTGTTTGGACTGGTTTTGGGATGCAGTGGGTGGGGGGGAAGAGCTGGGCTGGTTGTGTGGTGCAGTGGGGGGAGGGGACGAACTGGGCTGGTTTTGGGATGCGGTGGGGGAAGGGGAGATTTTGAAGCTGGTGAAGTCCACCTTGATACCATTGGGCTGCAGGGTTCCCAAGCGGAATATGAGTTGCTGTTCCTGCAACCTTCGGGTGGCATCATTGTGGCACTGCAGGAGGCCCATGATGGACATGTCATCTAAAGAATGGGAGGGGGAGTGGAAATGGTTTGCGACTGGGAGGTGCAGTTGTTTATTGCGAACCGAGCAGAGGTGTTCTGCAAAGCGGTCCCCAAGCCTCCGCTTGGTTTCCCCAATGTAGAGGAAGCCACACTGGGTACAGTGGATGCAGTATACCACATTGGCAGATGTGCAGGTGAACTTCTGCTTAATGTGGAAAGTCATCTTGGGACCTGGCATGGGGGTGAGGGAGGAGGTGTGGGGGCAAGTGTAGCATTTCCTGCGGTTGCAGGGGAAGGTGCCGGGTGTGGTGGGGTTGGAGGGCAGTGTGGAGCGAACAAGGGAGTCACGGAGAGAGTGGTCTCTCCGGAAAGCAGACAGGGGAGGGGATGGAAAAATGTCTTTGGTGGTGGGGTCGGATTGTAGATGGCGGAAGTGTCGGAGGATGATGCATTGTATCCGGAGGTTGGTGGGGTGGTGTGTGAGAACGAGGGGGGTCCTCTGGGGGCGGTTGTGGTGGGGGCGGGGTGTGAGGGATGTGTTGCGGGAAATGCGGGAGACGTGGTTTGTTATCTCAGATTCTTCAGCATCTACAGTTCCCATTATCACTCAAAACATTCCTGGCTTGTGTTTGCTAGAAGTGACTTAGCAATGTGCACAAGTGACGTACATTGACACAGGTTGATTGCAAGATGAGTGCAGAGTAGGATTAGCCAGAACTCATCTGCTCCATCCATTTTTCTTTCTTTCTCTTTTTTATCTCGTTTGTTTTTTTTTAATCCCATCTTCCATTCTTGTTGATGTCCTGAACTCACAGCCTCATCATGAACGCAGACGCCTGGCCTCAGCATGGCTTCCTCTCAGCCCGTGAGGTATCTTCTCGGCCCTCTGTGGCAGCGTCCTGGCCCATTGTGGCTGTCTCCTGGCCCATTGAGGCTGTCTCCTGGCCCATTGTGGCTGTCTCCTGGCCCATTGAGGCTGTCCCTGGCACATTGTGGCTGTCTCCTGGCCCATTGAGGCTGTCTCCTGGCCCATTGTGGCTGTCTCCTGGCCCATTGAGGCTGTCCCTGGCACATTGTGGCTGTCTTCTGGCCCATTGAGGCTGTCTCCTGGCCCATTGAGGCTGTCTCCTGGCCCATTGTGGCTGTCTCCTGGCCCATTGAGGCTGTCCCTGGCACATTGAGGCTGTCTCCTGGCCCATTGAGGCTGTCTCCTGGCCCATTGTGGCTGTCTCCTGGCCCATTGAGGCTGTCCCTGGCCCATTGAGGCTGTCTCCTGGTCCATTGAGGCTGTCTCCTGGCCCACTGAGGCTGTCCCTGGCCCATTGTGGCTGTCTCCTGGCCCATTGAGGCTGTCCCTGGCCCATTGTGGCTGTCTCCTGGCCCATTGTGGCTGTCCCTGGCCCATTGTGGCTGTCTCCTGGCCCATTGTGGCTGTCTCCTGGCCCATTGAGGCTGTCTCCTGGCCCATTGTGGCTGTCCCTGGCCCATTGTGGCTGTCTCCTGGTCCATTGAAGCTGTTTCCTGGCCCATTGAAGCTGTCCCTGGCCCATTGTGGCTGTCCCTGGCCCATTGTGGCTGTCTCCTGGTTCATTGAAGCTGTCTCCTGGCCCATTGAATCTGTCCCTGGCCCATTGAGGCTGTCCCTGGCCCATTGTGGTGGTCTCTCAGCCAGGCCCCACTGTCCCTCAGATGGCCAAGTGATCTGGTGCAGTGGTATTTTGGCCCCAAGTGGCCTCAGTGTGGATTTCTGGTCTCAAGATGATTCTGGAGCGGTCTCTCGGCCTCGAGGGCCTGAAGGTGGAGCCTAGCATAGCCTGCGGTGAAGGCCTGGTGCAGACTAGAGGCTGGGTACCAGTGTGAACTGGTTTGGAAGGACGGTTATTCTGAACTTCTTATTTCTCTGGTTTCTAATTCATGCCTACGATCTGTAAGGATGGACTTTTTAGTTGTTTATTTTTCTGACATTTTCCCCCTAAGAATTTGTACTTAAGAATCTGTACCCAGATACCTTTGGACGGTAAGAAGGCACCCTAAGTGGCAAGTTGTCAACTTTTCACTGTATTCATTTGAGTACATGTGACAATCAAGCTAATTCTCGTCCTAATTTTAGTTCTAATTCTTCTGCAACCAAAAGGAAAATGTCCAAGCCTTGTTCCTTTCTGGATTAGCTCAGATTAGCAACAGTTCCCTCTTGCTTCCTCCATGGCAACCTTACGGCCAGCATTTGCCAACCAATCAGCACCCTTTTGTCCTATACTTTAAATGTGTGATTGGTTGAAATTTGGCATTCTTGCTCTTGTCTTGATGAGTGCAAGACAAAAAGCTTAATCAACATGTCTGTCCTTTCAGTGAGGTTCCAGTCCTACATGACCCTGAGTCTGTTAGTCGAGGAATACTAAGATTGTTGCGATAATAATTCAGAGATATGGAGTTCAGTACTCACTATAGGCGGCTTGAGAATTTAAATACAGTTAAACGAACAAAAAGTGCCAGCAATCTTTCCATCACAATGGGTAGATTGTCTTAAATCCTCAAAAGAAGGAATCCTGTCACTCACACTAGATCTGAGTTTATGTACTGCTCTAGTATCACACTGACATTGCGGAGTTCAAGCTTGGACCAAGTGGTCAAGCAGTCATTCAGTTATTCCATTAGTACACAAAATTTGGACAATACACAGAGTGGGAAGTAAATGTTCCCAGTGGTGCCTTTAATCCTAAATGCAATTTAAATGAAATGGAGGTGGTTATTGTGATTAAGTACTTCTCAAATAGGAGAGGTGAAGAAAATGAGTCCAATGTTTTTATGAAGCCTTCTCTCTGCTTTGTCGTCTTGGAAAGAGGATATGTTTTCGAGTGGCAGTGAAGAATCCTGTCGTGAAATTGCTTGTTCCTACCATAATACCTGGTGGCATCACTTCACCCTCAATCTATATTTTTATTGTCTTTCAGGAGTTGTTAGCACCACTGGCAAAACTGGCATTTATTCCCCATCCCTAATGAAGAAGGAGTTTGTGAGTTATCTTCTTGATCCACTATAGTCCGTGTGAAGCAAATACACCCACTGTGTTGCTTAAGACCGAGTTCCAGGATTTTGACCCAGTAACTGTGAAATTACGCTAATATATTTCCAAGTCAGAGTGGTGTGTGATTTGGAGGGGAACCTGTGGGTGGAGGTGTTCCCATGTATCTGCCACCCTTGTCCTTCTATCGTCCGGATCATGAGCTTAGAATGTGCAGCTAAAGGAACCTTTGCGAATTTTTGCAGTGGATCTCACAGTTGTATGCAATGTGAGGTGGTGGTGGAGGGAGTCACTGTTTTGGATGGTGCATGTTCAGGTGGACTGGTTTGTCCTGTGATGGTGTCACACCTTTTGAGAGCCATTGGAACCACACGCGATCAGGCAAGTGGTGAGCAGAGAGGCATCTTTGCTCCATGTCAATACAACAGGCACTTCTGTAGAGGTATGCCTCTGTCAGGACACTTGGGTCCACATGATTGAAACACTGGGCTTCATGTTGTTGCTGAATACCAATGCTGTCAAAAGCATATGAGGGGAGTATAGAAAGACTGCTTGGAGATAGATGACTGGCAATGAGGTGATGGCCGAGTGGTATTATCGCTGGACTGTTAATACAGACCCAGATAATGATCTGGGGACCTGGGTTTGAATCAAGCCAAGGCAGATTGGGGAATTTGAATTCAATAAATATCTGGAATTAAGAATCTAATTATGACCATAAACACATTGTCAATTGTTAGGAAAAACCTATCTGGTTCACTAATGCCCTTTAGGGAAGGAAACTGGATCCTTACCTGGTCTGGCGTACATGTGACTCCAGACCCACAGCAATGTGGTTGAACCTTAACTACCCTCTGGGTAATTAGGGACGGGCAATAAATGCCACGTAGATGTCAACACTCTCATCTTGTGAATGAATAAAGAATACTGCACCCCCCCAAGCACAGTAGGCCAAAACGCCTACTCCAACTCCTATACCCTACCTTCCTAATATATTTCTGAAGGGGTACCTGAGAATCATAGAGTCACAGAGCATCAAAATAGATCCTTTGGTCCAACTCGTCCATTCCGAACAAGTTTCCCAAAACTATACTGGTCCCACGAGCCTACATTTGGCCAAATCCCTCTAAATCTTTCCTAGTCACATACCTGTCCAACTCTATTTTAAATGTTGTAACTGTACCTGCATCTACCAACCTCTGCACAAAAAAGTTGCCCAACAGGTCCCTCTTAAAGAGATAATGGGAACTGCAGATGCTGGAGAATCTGAGACAACAAGGTGTGGAGCTGGATGAACACAGCAGGCCAAGCAGCATCAGAGGAGCAGGAGAGCTGACGTTTCAGGCCTAGACCTTTGATTTCTGATGAATAGTCTCGGCCTGAAACGTCAGCTTTCCTGCTCCTAAGATGATGCTTGTGTTCATCCAGCTCTACACCTTGTTATCTAGGTTCCTCTTAAATCTTTCTCCTCTCACTTTAAATATATGCCCCCTAGTTTTGAACTCCCCACCCTCAGGAAAATACCCTTGCTATTACCTGATCTATGGCCCTCACAATTTTATAAACCTCAATAAGGTCACCTCTCAAACTCCAGGAAAAAGTTGTTTAGAATCAGAGAATCCCCACAGTGTGGAAACAGGCCATTCGGTCCATTGGGTTTACACTGACCCGTCGAAGAGTGTCCCTCCTAGACCCACCTCATCCCTGTAATCCTGCATTTCCCATGGCTAACCCAGGGAGCCTGCACACCCCATGGACACTAAGGGCAATTTCCCATGGCTAATCCACCTAGCCTACACTTCCTTGGCCTGTGGAAGCAAACTGAAGCACCCTGAGGAAACCCACGCAGACACGGGGAGAATGTGCAAACTCCAAACTTCACCTGATATGGGCAAGTGCTCCAAAAGCTTGTGATTTCAAATAAACCAAGATAATAAAGTGTCTGATGAAGGGTCCAGACCCGAAACGTCAGCTTTTGTGCTCCTGGGATGCTGCTTGGCCTGCTGTGTTCATCCAGCCTCACATTTTATTATCTTGGATTCTCCAGCATCTGCAGTTCCCATTATCTCTGGTTTCAGATAAACCTGTTGGTTTATAGCCTGGTGTAGCGTGGTTTTTGACCAACTCCACACAAACAGTCGCCTGAGGGTGGAATCAAACTCAGCTTCCTCGTGCTGTAAGGTAGCAATGCTAATGTTGGAGCCACTGTACCAGACACTACAAAATCTTTTGGTGGCCTTAGCTCACGAAATGTGCTTTAATAATTTTAGTTCTTTCTTTTAGACTGAGTGAAAGGAGATATATTCATCTGGTATACTTCAAAATGGAGCTCCAATCTGACCAGTGAGTTCATTTTCAAGTATGACTGTTTTCTTCCTGTTTATTTTTTTTCCCTCTGGGAAGGCACAAAAACATAAAGGAATGAGTTAAAAAGTTTTTAATTTTAAATTTCTCGGCATCAAGAAGCAATGTGTCGCCGACGAGAGGTGGCCGAAAATATGTGTGGATCCATCGCTACTCCGAGTACAAGGGAACCATACAGCTTGGAAACTGGTTTCTGCTGCCTTAGTAACTTGATTTACAAAAACAATCCGCATCACAAGTCGTTCCATTTATCAGGGCAGATGCAAGAATTGAACATTTCAATGGCAGCAACCATTCATGAGAAAGGAATCAACTTACCAACCAGTCAACACTCTTCTCTCACACAGTTTAAATTGTTCCTCCCTTTGAAATTTGGCTTTCTTGCATCTGTCCTGAAAAGCCTCAATGGTAAGTACTTTCTTTAGCTCTACTTCAATTTACACTAACAACCAAATGACATATTGGTTATTCTTACACTATTTAAGAGAACTCCCCATGATGGATGACAAATCTGATCTAAATAAAGTTGGTGCCTAAGGCTGGTTTGACAACTGAGAGATAAAAGCTGATTAATGCTGGAAATATAACAGAAATCTGTCTTGCTTCATTCTTCCTAAACAGCAGGCAGTGACAGCTGGGACTTAGTGGGTAGCAGGATCTCATCACGTAAGTCCTGAACCAGAAACCTGAAAACAAACTTTAGGCTGACACTCACAGGGAGTTCCACACTATCAGAGGTGCTGTCTTTCAGATCAGATGCTAAACTAATTCTTGGTCTGACCACTTGGAATATAAGAATGAGGAGCGGGAGTAGGCCATTCAGCCCCTCGGGCCTGCTCTGCCATTCGATAAGATCATGGCTGATCTCATCTCGGCCCCACCTCCACTTTCCTGTCCACTGTCCATAACCTTTAACCCATTACTCATTAAAAATCTGTCCAACTCCCCCTTTTTACTCAGTGTTCTTGCATCCATCGAACTCTGAGGTAATGAATTGCACAGATTCATGACCCTTTGGGTGAGGTAATTTGTCCATGTCCCCCACCATATCCCCGACCCTAAAACGATGACCTCTCGTTCTAGATTGCTGCCTCCTGAGGAAACATTTATCAGACCTCAATTAGATCTCCTCTCATTCTGCTAAACTCGAAAATATTGACCAAAACTACTCAATCTCACTTCATAAAACAAATCTCATGGAGCTTCTTCTGAACTGCCTCCAGTGCAACTACATCCCTCTTCAAGTAAGTGAAACTAAACTGTAATCAGTGCTCCAGGTGCAAGCTCAGTAATGCAGTAACACGGCCTCAATCTTATACTTTGCATACTAATTTGGTTGGAGGTGTAAAAGGTCCCATGACATCACTTTGAAGAGGAGCTTGTAAAGAAGATGAGCTGATGCCTCCAGCTTGTCCCACAGTTAGCATCACCGAACCAGCAGATTGGTCTGTCATGATGTTGCAGTTTTTGTGTGGAGCTTCCTGTGTATGACCAAGCCAAGTCATTTCCCACTTAACAACAGAGGCTACACTTCAATAAGTTGCCAGTTGGGAAGAACATTGGGAAAGCATGGAAAGATGCAAATATAAATGCAAACCTCACTTCCTGTCTTTTAACAGACTGAAAGTTAGCCACCCCATCCAGTGCTATACGTTCCCATTGACTTTGCAGTGTCATGTCAGTCTGGAATCTTTTGTAAAAGGTCAATGACTAACTCAGTCTGACGCTTTACACATCACTCAATGTCCCCTTCTCATTACTGCGATCAGATAGGCTGTTTCATTCACAACCCACCCATCCCCAGCTATGTAACGCCACTAACATCCAACCACACACAACACTACCGGTACCCCTCTCCAGACACATTTGCCTGACCCTGGCCAGTTGGGAATTTGTCTCATTTCTGCTTGTGGGATCTTGCTGTGTACATTTTAACTGCCCAGCGCTGCAAAGGAAATGCAAAGATTGTGAAGCACTTTGAAAGGAGCCTCAGGACCTGGAAGGTCATGAAATTTCATCTGAGTCTAATCTTTAAATGCAAATGTGCCTCACAACTATTGAGTTGAAATGCTCGAACTTATAACCTTACAGCTCCTTGTCAGGGTATCTCATGAACAACATCCTGTGAATGAATTAAAAGGACAACTTTCAGAATCTGGTGGTGTGGGTGATCCTTGAAGCGATGCTTGTGGCAACGTGTTTATTTCTGTTTATTACGGTGATCTTTCCTGTACTGCAACAAGGAATCAGCGAGCAATTTCAAAGAGGGATCATTGTCATTGACAACAGGCCTCTACAAAATGCCTGACAGGACAACACAAGCCCTTCAGAAATGTAGCAAAGGCCACACCTCGTTTGCATTCAACTCCCTTATTATCTTGAAACTCTGTTAACAATTAACAGTGGCCTTGTGGCCAAAACCCAGACTAAAGTCCGACTGTACATTGCAGAGCTGGACTAGCTTAAGCTGCCTTTCTGTAACTGACTAATCGATTCTGAATCAGCTGGTTCTTTTTTTGGGCTACTGTTTAACTTTGATGTTATGTTAGGGCATTAGTGCACGCTGAGGCAACGCTTTACTCTAGAAACAGAGACAGCCAGAGATACAGAAACAAGCGCAGGGCAATTCGCTTTGCTTCCTGTTATATATTTCAAACTGAGAAGGGGATTTCTGACGCAAAACACCCCACTTTACATCCAATCCCAAATTCCTTTGCTTAATTTGACCGCACTCCCTCCACCTTATTCCATTCAAAACTCTGACGCTAAAGTACAAGCCCATGGGTAACATGTGATAAAAATTGGCTACCATAATTGCTACGCTCTAAAAATATGTTGCTGCTCTTGTATGTTCTGGGGACATGCCAAGATAGCAAAACGTGCTTTCGAAATGCAAGTCTTTCATTAATTGATTCATTATTTCTTTCTTTCTTTCCTGGTATGTCTCCACCATCTCACCCACTTCCCCAAGGATCCTGGCTCAGATGGTGCCCAAACACATTCCCCGAAGGCTGTGCTCCTGAAGTCTTCCTCATTGGCTGCTTAATTTGACTCCTGCCAGCCAATGGGGCTAATCAAAACTCTTCTTCATGCCAACATCGCCTTGCAACATTTCATCACATGGTGCTCTCAATCATATTTTCAGCATCTCCACCACCTCTTCCAGCCTCCCAATATTCTATGATGACCCTATTTAGCATTCCCGAAGCAAAGGAACTAAAATTGCTGGAGTAACTCAGCAGATCTGACAGCATCTGTGGAGAGAGAAGCAGAGTTAATGACGGAGTCCGGGAACAGCTCTGAAGAAGGGTCACTGGACTCGAAAAGTTAACTCTGCTTTCTCTCTCCGCAGATGCTGCCAAAGTGGTGATTTTCTCCAGCAATTTCTGTTTTGTTTCAGACTCCAGGCATCTGCAATCCTTTGGTTTATTTTGGTTAGATTTCCAAATCCAATAGCCATCCACCACAACCCTACCACAGGAACAAGGGACGTACCTTATGCAAAATATATTTAAAAAACCCAAAAGAACTGCGGATGCTGGAAATCAGAAACAAAAACAAAAATTGCTGGAAAAGCTCAGCAAGTCTGACAGTATATGCGGAGAGCAACCTGAGTTAATGTTTTGGGTCCAGTGACCCCTGTAATAAACTGTTGAAGAAAAGGCTCCCACTGCACAAACACCAAGCAATCACCAACTTGGACGAGTGAGAATTTACCCATCACCACTTGATATTTAACGCCATTACCTTGCTGAATCCTCCAATCCTGGGAGCTACCATTTACCAGATTCTGAACTCGACCTGCCATATGAGTTTCGTAACTTCAGGAGGAGGTTAGAAACTGGAAATTCTGAGGTGAATAGTTCACTTCTTGTCTCCCCGCTGCCTATCCCATGTCATGATCAGTCCCCAGGTGCCCAATTATTCCAGATGGAATAACACCCAAATGGTTATACTTCTGAGGAAGTAAGGGTGCATTCACAGTTTCCTTTACTCAAATCTTCCTTTGTTGGTTGCAATAAGGTTAATTTGAAAAGGACCCCTTCCCTTGTGTATATCTATTTTTTAACCTGAAAGTTTTAAGGTTTTAAGAGAAGCTAATTTATCCAGGCTTTCTTGTAAAAGAGCAAGTTGTTTAATTGCTAAAGCATGAGAAAAGATCGCTAAACATGGCACACATACAGACTGATTAGAATTGAAAGTTAAGTCCAAAAGGTAAAAGTTAAAGCAAAATAAGTACTTCAGTCATTAGCTTGTCTGTAATGAGATGTTGGAGCCATCAAAAAGGGTGACTCTGGAAACGCTGCTTTTGGCAGTCGAATAGTTGTTTGGGGTTTCTTGTTTCGGCCATTAGCTGAAAGGCATTTGTCCAATTCCTTCAACAGTGGTTTGCTGATTCAATTTGTTTTCAGCAATCAGAGAAAAGATTGACATCATCCAAGACGAAACAGTCCACTTGATAGGCACCACATCCACCAATCTTTACAGTAAGGGTAGCATACGTGTAATGACAATGGGCCGGCTGTCCAGAATAATCCTGTGGGGTCAAGATTTCAAATCCCACTACTACCGCCAGTGGAGTTTAATTTATTTAAATAAATCTGGAATTAAATGCTAGTCTCTGCTATTGTCACTGGTAGCATCATTTGAATTCATTTATTGTAGCCACACGTACCTAAATACAGTGAACTGTTTTGTTTTGCGAGCAGTACCAGGCAGATCATAGCAAGCAAGGACACACAGATCATAGGGTGCTTAGACAGAACAAGGTATACAACGTTACAGCTGCATAGGAGGTGCACAAAGCAAGACCGATATTCGCACGATCAACATTATTTGAAGTTAGAGAGGTCTATTCAGCAGTCTAATAGGCAAGGAAGAAGCTGTTCTTGAGACTGCTGGTGCATGTCTTCAAGCTTCTGTATCTGCTGCCTGATGGAAGAGGCTAGGAGAGAGCATTCTCGGGGTGGGAGGGATCTTTGATGATGTTGGCAGCCTTTCTGCGGCAACGAGAAGTGCAAATGGAGAGTTAATGCTCTCCAGGGAAGCAAATCTGCCTTCTTTGTTTGGTTGACCTAAGAGTGACTCCAGACCTACAACAAGGTGGTTGACTCTTAACTGCCCATTGAAATAATCGAGCAAGGCACTTATTTGTGACAGTGACAGAAAAATAGAAATGTGGTAACTCTCGGCAGGCCACCCAAAGCCAAACAAGACAAATATACTCTACAGGTGTACCCAGAGCAGATAACAGCAATGGGTCAAGGCAGCACCTTCACAAAAGCAATAAGGAATAACTAATAAATTCTAGCCTTGCCAGCGATATTCACAGCATATGAAAGGATAAAGAATACCAACGCTCAGTAGCAGCAGTGTCTTTTATCTGCAAAATGCATTGCAGAAATTCACCAAGGGTCCTTCAACAACATCAAACCCATGACATCCGTAATCTAGAAGGACAGAGACAGCACATGCAAGTGAACACCCCTGCAAGTTCCCTCTGAAATGTACACCATCCTGACTTGGAAATGCAGCTCTGTTCCTTTAGTGTCACTGGGTCAAAAACTCAGAACTCCTTCCAGTGCAACAATGTGGATGTACGGATTGCAGCTGTTTGAGAGAGTGAGTCACCTCCACCTTTGTATCAGAGATAGTAGGAACTGCAGATGCTGGAGAATCCGAGATAACAAGGTGTGGAGCTGGATGAACACAGCAGGCCAAACAGCATCTCAGGAGCAGGAAGGCTGACGTTTCGGGCCTAGACCCTTCAGCCTGAAAGGTTAGCCTTCCTGCTCCTAAGATGCTGCTTGGCCTGCTGTGTTCATCCAGCTCCACACCTTGTTATCTCACCTCCACATTTTCCAGGGCAATTAGGAATGTGTAACAAATGCTGGCTCAGCCAGTGATGCTGACATCCGTGAATAAATTAAAAAAATACAGATAGATGCACATACACACACGTACGTTACATACAAAAAGAAACACAGATATGTAATGATACGGGCCAGAAATTGTAGTATCATTTACTACCTCCAGGGTTTTATTTCTTTTGACAGCAATGAATATAATTGCCAACAATCCACATTTTCTACACTGAATTAAACTCAGTTATGATGCATCAGCACAGCAAGACTAAAACACCAATTATGACAATTATTCAGGGAAGAGATCAGACTACAATAAGCCGAGCTGCCAATTCACTCAGCTTTTTTTTGATGGGCGCCAAATGTTTGCACTATAATTCACATTTCAAGTGAGGTTGCCTGGCCAATTTGCAAAAATGTAAAGACATTACTTGGCAGTCTATCTGCAGAACAAAGAAATTGTGTTTTTCTCTCTAGTCCAAGCCTTCTCTCTCCATATGTCTCAAGGTGTAGGCTGAAAATACAAAAAGAACTTGTACTTCCGCAGCATTTTTAAATGCAACTACACCCCTACTTGCATTGTAAGTGAGTCATCCAACATAATTAGGTTCCAGTCTATACAAATAGGTATTAGGTGGTGACCGAAGGCTTGGTTGAAGAGGAAAGTTGCAAGAAGCATCTTAAGGGAAGAGAGGGAGGGTTTATGTTTGCCTTCATTCTTTCCTAGATTGTGAGCATCACTGGTAAGACCAGTGTTCACTGCTCATCCCTAATTACTCCTTCAACAACAAAAACAAAGTTGCTGGAAAAGCTCAGCAGGTCTGGCAGCATCCGTGAAGGAAGAAACAGAGTTAATGTTTCGGTTCTGGTGATCCTTCCTCAGAACTGATGGTGGCTGGGAAAACGTCAGTTTATTTGCAAAAATTAGGGAGGTGGGTGGGGTAGGGAGTAAACGATAGGATAGAGCCCAAAGAGAGAGAAAGACAGTTGGACAGACAAAGGAGTTGCTAACGATCAGGCTGGGAGGGTGAGTAGTTATTAAAGGGGACTGTTAGTGACTAACAACAGAGGGTGTGTAATGGCAGGCTATGTGGTAACAAGGCCCGGTGTGTAGGGTGGGGGGGCTGGGACATGGGAGAGTTTAGGCCCAAAAGTTATTGAACTTGATATTGAGTCCAGAGGGCTGTAGGATCCCCAAGCAGAAAATGTCCCTCCAGCTTGCAATGGGCTTCACTAGAACACTGTAGCAAGCCAGAGACAGCGATGTTGGCCAGGGGGCAAGGTGGTGCATTGAAGTGGCTGGCAACAGGTAGTTCAGGGTCTTTTTTGCAAGCAGAACGCAGATGTTCTGCAAAGCGGTCTCCAAGTCTACGTTTTGTTTCCCCAATGTAGAGGGACCACACTGTGAGCAGTGAATGTAGTAGACTAGATTCTGGGAAGTTACCCCTTGTCAGGAGTCACATGTAGGCTAGACCAGGTAAGGATGGCAGATTTCTTTCCCAAAAGGGCATCAGTAACTAATAAGAATTCATGGCCACCGCTTCCAATTCCAGATTATTAACCGAATTTGAATTCCACCAATGGATTGATTTGAGTCCAAATATTAGCTTGGGTCTGTGGGTTACGAGGCAGTGACATGCCCATTAGCCTACCACCTCCCCATGTATTCAAACTGCCTGCTTAAGGGCATGGTTATCGACAGACTACAGGTTCTCATTAATAAGAGATAACAAGGTGTAGAGCTGGATGAACACAGCAGGCCAAGCAGCATCAGAGGAGCAGGAAGGCTGACATTTCGGTCTAGACCCTTCTGCTTCCTGCTCCTCTGATGCTGCTGGCCTGCTGTGTTCATCCAGCTCTAAACCTTGTTAACTCAGATTCTCCACGATCGACAGTTCCTACTATCACAGGTTCTGAGTTCTCTGCTTGGGATGTTGTCAAAGCCCCTTATCCTTTGCTGTCTAAGGAGCAATCAGATTCGTTTCGGTGATAACCGAATGAAGGGAATTGGCTGCAGACTGATTCTTTAGGGATCTCATGGAAGAAACTGAGATGAGTCCTCCATTCAGCTCTCTTGAGTGAATGCGGCAGCCTTGGCTTCAAAATTGTCTCTTGCCCTGGGCTCCCCCATCCCTAGAGACGGGGATTATAATGGATTCTCCGAGTTAGTTATTGCATTGTCCACTGCTGGAAGCGGTAACACTGCAGAGCTGAGACCTTTCCACCACAAGCTGCTTGCACTATTTAGCACACAAGAATCCTGCTGTAGGGCTACACCGGGTCGGCAATCCATTTTCAGGTATCCCTAATGCTGCTGCTAGCATGTCTTCCTTTTTTTTTAGTTCATCCACGGGATGTAGGATTTGGATGTCACTGGCAAGCCCATCCCTAGCTGTTCTTGAGAAGGTGGCATTGATGTTCTTTCTCGACAAGCACAGACAGGTGTTCACTGCTACTAATGCGACCATGGAATGTTGAATCTGAAATATGTATAGCACTGTGCTATCACCTCGGGTGAGTCCGTGCTACCAGTGGATAGACTGAAGAAGCTAGGGCTGTTCTCCTTGGAGACGAGAAAGTTGAGCGACTGTGTATTAGAGGGATTCAAAACCAAGAGTGATTCAGTCCGAGAAGTCAAGAAGAAACTCTCCCAAATAAAAACCAAAAGAACTGCAAATACTGTAAATCAGGAACAAAAACAAAGTTGCTGGAAAAGCTCAGCAGGTCTGGCAGCATCTGTGGAGGAGAAAACAGGGTTAACGTTTCGGGTCCGGTGACACTTCCAACTGGTTGAAGAGTTGACTGTCACAGTGCAGCGTAATGGGAATGAAGATGTTGATGATGCTGTTTGTCTTGGTTCCTCAGTTGGCTGGATTGTACTACAGAGTGATGCCATCAGGCTGAGTTCAATCCCTGCACTGACTGGGCTCACCATTAAGGGGCTGCCTTCTCAATATTGCTCCTTCGCCTCAGGTTAAACCACATCAGTCATTTCTCACTCATGAGAGAGCAGCCCTAAGGGACAAGAGTGATTTTACATGATGGTATGACTGTAATATCCACAATCACATGCTATCAGGACTCTGTGAAGGAGAGGATAGAGGAGCATTCTAATCAGTGTTTGGTACATTAATACATAAATGAGAGAGCTTTCTGGTGCTCCAGAGAGTTGGATTATAAGGGGGCGGCGGAAGCAGAGGCTTTGAGTATTTCTAAGGCAGTGGTAGACAGATTCTTATTAAGCAAGGGATTGTAAGGTCATCAGAGGCAGGGGGGGGTTTCGGGATTGAGCCTAAAATCAGATCAGCCACAATCTTATTGAATGGCAGAGCAGGCACTGAGTCCTGTCATCCTGCTCCTAGTTCGTATGTTCACAGGTGCCCTTAGGTAAGGGAGAGGCAGAGATGCAGCAGACTCAGAGCAGAGACTCACTAACTGGAGCAGCTCAAGTGTGCAGGACACAATCTAACACCCAGGCTTCATGGTAGGCAGTGTTCAGAGGATTCTGGACAGAATAATGGAAGGTCATATCCATGGAAGTAGACAACACTAATGAAATGACAAAGGAAGCAATGGCTATGTGAGAAAACAGATTTTTTTTAACACAGAGCAGTTAGGATCTGGAATGTACTGCCTAGTGGAGATTCAATCAGGATTTCAAAAGGAATTTGGGTAAGAAACTGAAGAGAAAGAAAGAAAGAATGCAGGCCTACAAGCAAGTGGGACTAATTGAGTTCCTGTTGTGGAGAACCAGCACGGACACACATGGGCCAAACAGCCTGTGCTGTAACCATCTTACAATTCTACATTACATATGCTCCGCATGAAGTTTTACTGCCTTCCGAAGTTTCACCTGAGATGTTTTGGTCAGTGGGTACTTTCTCATTGCTTCACACCTTCAGTAGAACAGAGACGATACAGATGTATGACTCAAGCAGGATAGGAATTGAACCTGTGCTGTTCATGTTATTGCATCCCACAGGAAAGCCATCTCACCAAATGAGAAAAACCAGCCTCCTTTCAGTCCATATTTTTATACAGAATATAATTTGTGTGTCTGCGTGTGTCTTGGTAGCATTGATAAATCAAAAATGCAGGCAAGGCACACCCTTGGTGTACAATCCATCAAAGAGTTAATACCTCCCACTGCCTTACACCAAAGCTTGCTCACAGATTTTGTTTCTCCCAACTATGAATCTGCAGTGATTCATGCAACATTAGGGCATCATTATCTCTCCTTGTGATGCAATCCCTGATGCATGCTGAGTACTTGAAGCAATTTGTGACCTTTCAGAGATAATTATTTTTATGTGATACATCGGATTTACAAGGATGTCAGCAATGTTAAGAAAACTTTGGTTTCCACAGTGCTGAACAATTTTATGAACAAATTGAATAATGAATATTTGGAGGGTGAACTTGTATTAATGCAGTTCTTCGAGTAACCCACGAATTTCAAATGAACTAATAAGAAGGGTGGTTACTGTTTAAATGCATCAAACACAGCAACTACAGGTAGGCAGTGAGATCCCACACACTGCAGTGAGATGGATTATCGATTCCTCTGGTTTTGTAAGAGAATTGAGATTTTCATGGGATATCAGGAGCCATAGAGTCATACAGCAGGGAAACAGACCCTTCGGTCCAACCAGTTAATGCCTCCCATAATCCCAAACTAAACCATCCATCCCAACATTTCTTAGTCATGTACTTATCAAAACGTCTTTTAAACATTGTAACTGTACCTGTATCCACCACTTCTGGAAGTTCATTCCCCGCACAAACCATTCTCTGTGCAAAAAAAAATTACCCATCATGTCTTTTTTAAATCTTTCTCATCTCATCTTAAAAATATGCCCCCTAATCTTGAATTCCCCCACCCTAGAGAAAAGACACCCACCATTCACCCTATCTATACCTTTCATTACTTTATAAACCTCTATAAGGTCACTCCTCAAACTCTTACACTCCAGGGTAAAAAAAGGTCCCAGCCTATCCAGCCTCTCCTTATAACCCAGACCCTCCATTCCTGGTAACATCCTGGTGAATTTCTTTTGAACCCTCTCCAGCTCAATAATATCCTTCCTATAACATGGTGATCAGAACTGAACACAGAACTCCATTTCCTGTTGGAAAGAGCAATGGGAATGTTAAAATACAGCTGAGCTACACAATTTAACAGCTCATTGACAAGGTGACCAATTTTTTGGTTAGTCCAGGATACATGGAAAGGTTTATCACCTGATAGATCCAATCTGGATCTTCGCAACTTTTTTTCTTTTTCATTTTCAATGGAGTATTTTATAGGACTAACAGTTTATCTGAGCCATTCATTTCCTTTAAGCTCCAAAAATTCAGACCAGTCTTCACATCTGCCCATGGTTTCACCCCTCCCAATCTGTCCTCCAAATTTGCAACTCTCCAAGGTCTCTGGCCTCGTGCAGTTCTGGCCTCTTGAGTTTTCTTTGTCCCAGCCTTGATGTCCATGCCTTCCATAATTCAGACCCTGCACTCTGGGATTCCTTCCGTCAGCCCTGATTGACAACCTTCGTGCACCCCTGGCCCCAAGTTACCACAACTGCTCCCAAACAGCCTTCTTGTTGGCATTTCCTCCTGGACAAAATCCTAAAATTATTGCATAATCAAAATCTTACATTATTCATCACCTAGGTACTATTTATTGCCAGGAGAATGGAAAAGTATTGTATTGCCCTACAGATTTGAATACAAAAGTCTTCCCAAAATCTTGACTGCGTCCCCCGAAGGATAAAGAGAGTTTTTACTTAGACCATAAGACATAGCAGAGGAAATTAGGCCATTTGGCCCATTGGGTCTGCTCCGCCATTGAATCATAGCTGATAAGTTCCTCAACCCCATTCTCCTGCTTTCTCCCTGTAACCCTTGATCCCCTTGATAATCAAGAACCTATCTATCTCAGTCTTAAATGTACTCAGTGACTTGGCCTCCACCGCCTTCTGCAGCAGTGAATTCCATAGACTCACCACTCTCTGGCTGAAGGAGTTTCTCTAAAAGGCCTTCCCTTTACTCTAAGGCTGTTCCCTCGGGTCCTAGAATCTCCTACCAATGGAAGCATCTTCCCAATATCCACTTTGTCCAGGCCATTCAGTATTCTGTATGTTTCAATTAGATCCCCCCCCCGCCAATCCTTCTAAACTCCAATGAGTATAGTCCCAGTATCCTCAAACATTCCTCGTATGTTAAGCTTTTCATTCCTGGGACCATTCTCATGAACCTCCTCTGAACCCGCTCCAGGGCCAATACGTCCTTCCTCAGATATGGGGCCAAAACTGCCTGCAATACTCCAATGTGGTCTGACCAGAGCCTTATAAAGCCTCAGTAGTACAGCCCTGCTTTTATATTTAAGTCCTCTCAAAATAAATACCAACATTGCATTTTCCTTCCTGACTACTGACTCAACCTGCAAGTTTACCTTGAGAGAATCCTGGACTAGAACTCCCAAGTATCTTCGCACTTCAGGCTTCTGAATTTTCTCCCCATTTAGAAAACAGCCCATGCGTCTATTCTTCCTACCAAAGTGCATGACCTCACACTTTCTCACGTTGTATTCCATCTGCCCCTTCTTTGCCCACTCTCCTAACCTATCCAAATCCTTCTGCAGCCTCCCCACCTCCTCAATACTACCTGTCTCTCCACCTATTGTTGTATTATCTGCAAACGTAGCCAGAATGCCTGCAGTTCCTTCATCTAAATCATTAATCTATAAAATCAAAAGTTGTGGTCCCAACACTGAGACTTGTGGGACACCACTTGTCACTACTGCCATCCTGAGAAAGACCCCTTTATCCCCACTCCCTGCATTCTGCCAGAGAGCCAATCTTCTATTCATGCTGGCACCTTGCATCAAACACCATGGGCCCTTATCTTACTCAGCTGCCTCCTGTGCGGCACCTTGTAAAAGGCTTTCTTGAAGTCCAGGCAAATAACATCCATTGGCTCTCCTTGATCTAAAATGCTCGTTACTTCCTCAGGGAGTTTAGCAGATCTGTCAGCCATGACCTTCCCTTGATGAAACCATACTGACTTTGCCCTACTTTACCATAAAATTCCAAATATTCAGAAATCTCATCCTTTACAATGGACTCCAAAATCTTACCCACGATCGAGGTTAGGCTAATCGGCCTGTAATTTTCCATCTTTTGCCTAACTCCCATTTTAAATAGGGGTGTCACGTTAGCGATTTTCCAGTCCTCTTGGACGCTCCCTGACTCTAGCGATTCCTGAAAGATCATCACTAACGCTTCCTCTATCTCTTCAGCTATCTGCTTTAGAACTCTGGAGCGTAGGCCATCTGGTCCAGATGATTTATCCACTTTCAGGCCATCCAGTTTTACTAACACCTTTTTCCTAGTGATGGACACCATACTGAGCTCTGGCCCCTGACTCTCTTGAATTTTTGGGAGATTATTCATGCCTTTCACTGTGAAGACTGACGCGAAGTAATTATTCAGTTCCTCAGCCATTTCCTCGTTCCCCACTACTATCTCTCCACCGTCATTTTCCAGTGATCCAATGTCCACTTCTGCCTCTCTTTTGCCCTTTATATATCTAACGAAACTCTTACAGTCTTCATTTATATTACTGGTTAGCTTACCCTCATATTTAATCTTCTGCTCATTTTTTCTGTTGGTCTTTGTAAGCTTCCCAATCCTCTGGTTTCCCACTGCCCTTTGGTGCCTTATATCTTTTCTCTTTTGCTTTTATGCTAGCCCTGACTTCCTTAGTCAACCATGGTTGCATCATCCTCTCTATACCGTGCTTCTTTTTCCTCCAGATAAATTTTTGCTGTTCTCTTGAATTGCTCCTAGAAATTCCCACCATCACTATTCCACTGTCTTTCCTGCTAGGCTCCTCTCCCAGTCAGTTCTGCCCAGCTCCTCCCTCATGCCTCTGTAGTTGCCTTTATCCAGCTGTAACACTGTTACCTCTGATTCTATCTTCTCCCTCTCAAATTGCAGAGTAAATTCAATCATCTTACGATACTGCCTCCTAAGGATTCCTTTACCTTACACTTGCTTATCAAGTCTGCCTTGTTGGACAACACTAAATCCAGTATTGCCTGTTCCTTTGTGGGGTCCATCACAAGCTGCTCCAGAAAGCCATCTGGTAGACATTCCACAAATGCCTTTTCTTGCAATCCACTACCAACCTGACTTTCCCAGTCCCCCTGCATATTGAAATCCCCCACGATCACTGTGACTTTGCCTTTCTTACACACCTTTTCTATCTCCTGGTGTATCTTGCACCCCAGCTCCTGACTACTGTCATGAAGGAGAAGGCATTTAACAAACTGATGGGACTAAAGGCAGATAAGTCACTGGGATATGAAGGCCCATATCCAGGGATTCTAAGGTAAGGGGCTACAGAACTAGTGGAGGCATTGGTTGAAATATTCCAGAACTCTTTGGATTCTCAAAGGGCATTGCAGGATTGGAAAATGTAAAACTCCTGTTCAAAAAAGGAAGAAGACAAAAAGCAGGGAATTATAGATCAGAAAAAAAAGTTACTAGTGGTGTACTGCAAGGGTCGGTGTTGGGTCCACTGCTGTTTGTCATTTTTATAAATGACCTGGACGAGGGCGTAGAGGGATGGGTTAGTAAATTTGCAGACGACACTAAGGTCGGTGGAGTTGTGGATAGTGACGAAGGATGCTGTAGGTTGCAGAGAGACATAGATAAGCTGCAAAGCTGGGCTGAGAGTTGGCAAATGGAGTTTAATGCAGACGAGTGTGAGGTGATGCACTTTGGTAGGAGTAACCGGAAGTCAAAGTACAGGGCTAATGGTAAGATTCTGAGCAGTGTAGATGAGCAGAGAGATCTCGGTGTCCACGTACACAGATTCTGGAAAGTTGCCACCCAGGTTGACAGGGCTATTAAGAAGGCATACAGTGTTTTAGCTTTTATTAATAGAGGGGTCGAGTTCCGGAACCAAGAGGTTATGGTGAAGCTGTACAAAACTCTGGTGCAGCCGCCCTTGGAGTATTGTGTACAGTTCTAGTCACCGCATTATAAGAAGGATGTGGAAGCTTTGGAAAGGGTGCAGAGGAGATTTACTAGGATGTTGCCTGGTATGGAGGGAAGGTCTTACGAGGAAAGGCTGAGGGACTTGAGGCTGTTTTCATTCAAGAGAAGAAGGTTGAGAGGTGACTTAATTGAAACATATAAAATAATCAGAGGGTTAGATAGGGTGGATAGGGAGAGCCTTTTTCCTAGGATGGTGACAGCAAGCACGAGGGGGCATAGCTTTAAATTGAGGGGTGAAAGATATAGGACAGATGTCAGAGGTAGTTTCTTTACTCAGAGAGTAGTAAGGGAATGGAACGCTTTGCCTGCAACGGTAGTAGATTCGCCAACTTTGGGTACATTTAAGTCGTCATTGGATAAGCATATGTTTGTACATGGAATAGTGTAGGTTAGATGGGCTTCAGATCGGTATGACAGGTCGGCACAACATCGAGGGCCGAAGGGCCTGTACTGTGCTGTAATGCTTTATGTTCTATGTTCTATGTTCTATGAGACCTGTACATAACTCCAACTATTTTTTTTTAACCTTTGCGGTACCTCAATTCTACCCAAACAGATTCTACTCCATCTGACCATACTTTGTTTCTTCCTATTGATTTAATTTCATTTCTCACTAATAAGGCAACCCCTCCGCTTTGGCCCACCTGCCTACCTTATCGATAAGATGTATATCCTTGGATATTCAGTCCCCAAACCTGATCCCCTTGCAGCCACATCTCCGTGATGCCAACCACGTTATACCTGCCCGTTTCAATCTGCGCCACAAGCTCATTTACCTTCTTCCTGATATTGCGTACACACACTACCCTCTGCATGAAAGCATTGCCCCTTAGATCCCATTAAAATCTTTCCATACTCATATTAAACCTATGTCCTCTAGTTTTGGGCTCCCTTACCCTGGGGTAAAGACCTTCGCTATTCCCATTATCTACGCGCCTCATGATTTTATAAACCTCTATACGTTTATCCTTCAGCATCTGAAGCTCCAGGGAAAATAGCCCCATCTTATTCAGCCCCATCTTATTCAGCCCCTCCACCTTGAACTCAAACCCTCCAACTCTGGCAACATCCTGTAAATATTTTCTGGACCCTTTCAAGTTTCACCAGGATGGGCAGTAAGGGCTGGCCAGCCAGCCACGCCAACATCCCAAAAAATAAATAAACATACATCCTTCCTATAGCAGGAAGCATTGCCTAATCAATGTCCTGTACAGCTTCAACACGACCTCCCAACTCCCATATTCAGTGCATTCACCAATAAAGGCAAGCATATCAAATGCTTTCTTCACTGTCCTGTTTACCTGGGACTCCACTTTCAAGTAACTATGAAGCTGCACTCCAATGTCTTTTTGTTCAGCAACACTCCTCAGGGCCTTATCATTACGTTATTAAGTCGTGCCCTGGTTTGCTTTTCTAAAATGCAATGTCTCACATTTATTGAAATTAAACTCTATCTGCCACTCCTTGGCCCATTGGCCCATCCGGTGAAGAGTCCATTGTACTCCGAGGTAACCTTCTTTGCTGCTCACTACATCTCCAATGTTGGTGTCATCTGCAAACTGACTAACCATAGTTCCATACCCTCCAACACGATCCTCTGTCTTCTACCTTCGAGCCAGTTCTGTACCCAAATAGCTATTTTTCCTGTATTCCATGTGATCTAACCTTGCTAGCCAGTCCACTATGAGGAAACGTTTGCTATTTATTTCCCTATGCTCCATATCTTCCATGTCCTCCACTGTCAACATTGTTGCAAAATACTTGTTTAGTATCTCCCCCATCTGCTGCAGTTCCACACATTGGTGGTCTTGCTGATCTTCAAGGGCCCTATTCTCTCTCTAGTTACCCTTTTGTCCTTAATGTGTTTGTAGAATCCGTTTGGATTCTCCTTAACCCTATTTGCTAACTCTATCTCAGGTCCCTTTTTGCCCTCCTGATTTCCTTCTTAAGTATACCTCTACTGCCTTTATACTCTTCTAAGGATTCACTCGATTTCTGCTGTCCATACCTGACATACACTTCCTTCTTATTCTTCACCAAAACCTCAATTTCCCTAGCCATCCAGCAGTCCCTACACCTACCAGCCTTGTCCTTCACCCTAACAGTTTTGAATCCAAGTGTCTAGCTGTCCCTCTATTCCGTATGATCTAACCTTGCTAACTGGTCCACCATGAGGAACCATGTCTGATACCTTACTGAAGTCTATGTAGATCAAGTCCACCGCTCTGCCCTCATCAATCCTCTTCATAACTTCTTCAAAAAACTCAATTAAATTAATGAGACATGATTTCCCATATACAAAGTCATGTTAATTATCCCTAGTCAGTCCACACCTTTCCAAATACATGTAAATCCTCTCCTTTAGGACCTCTAATAACTTGCACACTACTGATAATAGGCTCACTGATATGTAGTTTCCTGGCTTTTCCTTCCCACCTTTATGAAATAGTGACACCATGTTAGTCAACCTCCAAACTTCTGACCTGCTCATGAATGTAAACATATGTGCAAACGGACACATGCATATGTAAATAACATTCACATAGACAGTTAACCATGAATATTCTTTCAACTATGTGTATTGTATACATAAATGTATACACACAAATTAATATAAAAACATGATTAATCATGTGATCCAGTTCTGAAGAAGTCACTGGATTTGAAATGTTAACTCTCCACAGACGCTGCCTGGTCTGTTTTTTGCTCTAGCATCTGCAGTTCTTTCTTTTGTAAAAGAAAAATCTCAATTCAGTTTGGCCTCTGGTGCATTGTGTCCAATTCTGTCCTTTCAGAAGGATGTGAAGGCTTTACAGGGCATTGAGGTAAGACTGCAGAAGCTTAGTGAAAGTGGCACTGAGTGAAGGTTCAACAGAAGTGGTTAAAACTATGATGGGGTCTAGACAGAGTAGATCAAAAGAACTTGTTTCCATCGGTGGATGCATCAAGGACCAATTTGAATTGGTTGGCAGGAGGTGAGCTAAAGGTGACAGGAGGAAACAATGTGTGATGAAGATCAGGATCACTTCTACAACATGTTGATGTTCTGGGGCATTTGCCACAAGCAGAAAAGTTATTTTAAGGACTTCAACACAACTATTTGATCAGCCGTAGCAAATGGGCTTCCATTAGCATTGCATTGGGAAAACAAACAAAAATAGAGGCCAGCTACTGGCTGGACAGGGTGGACTTTGTGATGACAATGTTTTGTCCAGGACCAATATTGGCACAATGTGCATGGCACCATCTGAGTTTGGCCACTGGCACCATATTTCCAAGCAATCAGCAGAAGACATGATCTATCCAGCATTCTTCACCCATGCACCTATCACAATGCAGACTGCTATACTCATCTCCCACTTATTGGGCTCTAGGTGAAGAGGCAGTCACAAAAAGCAAGATCAAACACAATGGATCAGTATTCCCAGCACAAGCAATGACAGCAAACGGTACAAGATCTCTGAATTTCTCCCTGAGGGCTCACCAGATAATGCTGATGAAACGTGAAAGTGTCTGCGGTCTATTGCTGGCAAAGCTGAGTTTGGCCAAAGAAGTGACAAGGAGAAGGACTGGATTGAGGAAGAAACAGCTCCAACTGCTGAAGCAAACAGCACCACTGACCGAGTGTGCAATCTATCTCTGAATCCTAAAGCATAATGCGACTACAAGATGGCGCCAATATCGGGCAACTTTCTGCGAGCTCTCTGCGGCAGATCTTATTCTCACATTTCTTATAATCATTCCACCCCTTTAAACCTAAATTCTAAGTTTGTAAAAATTACTTTGTTATTAGACTGCTGGATGGACCTCTCTAACTTCAAATGTGGAATTTGCTAACGTTGATCTTGCTTTGTACACCTCTGTGTAGCATCTTAGGAGATGCTGCTTGGCCTGCTGTGTTCATCCAGCTCCACACTTTGCTATCTCATATTCTCCAGCATCTGCAGTTCCCATTATCTCTGTAACCCTGTATGCCTCATTCTGTATATACACCCTGTGATCTGCATGTCCTTGTTTGCCTTGATCACAAAATAAAACTTTTCACTTAACTTAGATACATGTGACTATAATAAATCAAATCAAATCAGATCAAGACCAACATATATTGGTTCATTCTATGTGAGTACAAACTGTTAGTGATAATTGTAACCTGAGGGATGTGTATGGGTGAAATGGAAAGAGCAATCAACATCATTCTCACCAAATGTCCTTTCAAGAAGGAGATCTGCTGTCCTTACCTGGCCTGGCCTACATGTGACTCCAGACCCACAACGATGAGGTTGAATCTTAACTCCCCTCTGGGTGATTAGACATTGGTTGTAAATGCTGGCCAAGCCAGTGAAGCCCACAGCCTATAAATGAATTCAAGTTTGCTTCTTTGAAATCTGATGCAGCAAAGTACTCACTGATGGAAACAAACTGATGGCTGGTTGTGTTGAGGACTAGTCGGAGCTACGGTCACATGGGATGCATGTCTCTGTCACTGCTTAATGGTCTTCTGCCATGGGAGAAGGTTGATGTTCATTTCTGGTGATTAAAAAGGAGGGGATGAAACACCAGTTGAGATTCTCGAGTCCAGTCACACCATCCTGCTCCCAAAACTCCATCACCTCCTCTCTCTTATTCCTCAGTTGAGATAGCTATGTCCCATAGGGATTGTGTTATGCAGGAACAAAGGAGATCAAGGAGATTGTGATGACTACAGTTATATGATAGAGAAGACTCCTATCCCTGAGTAGGTCTTTGCTAGAATCATTCCAATCAGACCATATCAACTATCCAACAGTGTATAGCCTGAGACAGAATGTGGTTTCAGAGCACGCACATCCATTGTAGACGTGACCTCCTCACTACATTAGCTTCAAGACAAGTACAGAGAGAAGACAATCTCATTCTATCTTACTTTTGTGGATCTCACAAAAGCTTTTGACACTCTGAACAGGACAGAGCTCTACCAACGACTGGAGAAAATCAGCTGACCACCCAACCTTTGCAATCTCATGCAACTGTTCCATGATAACAAGATTGGCCCCATTCTGTTGAGATCTTTAGAGCCCTTGTTGATTTTTCATTATTTCTATACTAACTATTTTATCAATTTTGGTTTGGAGCTGTGAACTGAGAGCTTTGAGCTTAAAATGACCTTTGGACTGTGGGCAGCAGCTTCTGTTAAACAAAGGAAGAGTGACAAAAAAAACTGTTGCTTGTTTTTGAGTTAATTGGAAGGTTAATTGCAGGTTCTTGATTAAAAGGATCTGCAGATGTTTCATCACTAGCGAATAGCATTCTGTTTTTTTTTCTATATAATAAAGTGTGAAGCTGGATGAACACAGCAGGCCAAGCAGCAGCTCAGGAGCACAATTCTATTCATTTTGTGGGAATTGGGCATCACTAGCTGGCCAGCATTTCTTGCCATCCCTATTTGCCCTTGAGAAGGTGGTGGTGAGCTGCCTTCTTGAACTGCTGCATTCATCCTGCTTATAGCAGATGTTTGGCCATAAACAAAGTCAGCACCTGGAAATCAGTTCCAGCAAGTTTGAGAGAGGCCTTACGCTCCAGCAGCTTGTAGATGTTGAACAGTAATTTGGACCTTATAGTCTGACAGGAAGAGCCCAGAATTTTACCTGGATTTTAGACTGTGGTTTCAGGGAGAAGGACTTTGGTTATTGATGCTACAGAATTAAGATATGAAAGCACCCTGCCCAGCCTTCCATTATCAGTTATCAGGAGCTCAGAAAATAGAAACTAGGTTGTAAATATCACTGTCTTTATCTGAGTGAACTGTAAAGGTGAACCAGATCAACATCTTCAGAAAATCAACAAGAAACTATTATCTATCATTCTGGAACAATGCATCATGAAAACCACTTAAATAATCTGATTTGATTTTTAATTTGATTTACTATGGCCACATGTACCAAGATACAGTGAAAATTATTGTTATAGTTATCCAGGTAAAGCATACCTTACATAACCACATCAGGATAATAGAACAGAATGCAGAATATGGTGTTACAGCTACAGGGAAGGTGCAGAGAAATTTAATATATGAGAGGTCCATTCATAAGTCTGATAACAGTGGGAAAGAAGCTGTTCTTAAATCTGTCGGTACATGTTTTCAAATTTATGTATCTTCTGCCCAATGGAAGAGAGTATAACTGGGGTATGCAGGGGTCTTTGATGATGTTGGCTACTTTTCCGAGGCAGTGGGAAGTATACACAGAGTCAATGGAAAAAAAGGCTGGTTTTCATATTGGACTGGGCTGTGTTCACTGTGTAATTTTTTGCAGTCTCGTGCAGAACAGTTGCCAAACCACACTGTGATGTATCTGGATAGGATGCTTTCTATGGTATAGCTATAAAAATTAATCAGAGTCATTGTGGATGTGCCAAATTTCCTTAGCCTTCTGAGAAAGTAGAGGCGTTGGTGTACTTTCTTAAAAGCAGCATTGACATGGATGGACCAGGGCACATTACTAGTGAGATTTACTGCTAGGAACTTGAAGCTCTTGACCATCACATGCCAAACCAATTGATACAGACAGGGGTGTGTCCTCCATTCCATGACCTGAAGTCAATGACCAGTTTTGTTTTTTTTTTATTTATCCCTTAACTGTGTTTGTTTGTCTGTCTTTATGTGAATGGGGCTGGAAACAAAGATTTTTGGTTTCAAACATAGACATCAATTAGATTACCATCAGAGATAATGGGAACTGCAGATGCTGGAGAATCCGAGATAACAAAGTGTGGAGCTGGAGGAACACAGCAGGCCAAGCAGCATCTCAGGAGCACAAAAGCTGACGTTTCAGGCCTAGACCCTTCATCAGAGAGGGGCAGGGGGAGAGGGGACTGGAATAAATAGGGAGAGAGGGGGAAGCGGACCAAAGATGGATAGAGGAGAAGATTGGTGGAGAGGAGAGTGTAGATGGGGGGGGTAGAGAGAGGGTAGGTCAGACTGGGGAGGACAGACAGGTCAAGGGGGCGGGATGAGGTTAGTAGGTAGGAAATGGAGGTGCGGCTTGAGGTGGGAGGAGGGGATAAGTGAGAGGAAGAACAGGTTAGGGAGGCGGGGACGAGCTGGGCTGGTTTTGAGATGTGGTGGGGGAAGGGGAGATTTTGAAGCTTGTGAGGTCCACATTGATACCATTGGGCTGCAGGGTTCCCAAGCGGAATATGAGTTGCTGTTCCTGCAACCTTCGGGTGGCATCATTGTGGCACTGCAGGATGCCCAGGATGGACATGTTGTCTCAGGAATGGGAGGGGGTGTTAAAACGGTTCGTGTCTGTGAGGTGCAGTTGTTTATTGCGAACCAAGCATAGGTGTTCTGCAAAGCGGTCTCCAAGCCTCCGCTTGGTTTTCCCAATGTAGAGGAAGCCACAATGGGTACAGTGGATGCAGTCTACATTGAGGAAACCAAGCAGAGGGGACCGCTTTGCAGAACACCTCCGCTCGGTTCGCAATAAACAACTGCACCTCCCAGACGCGAACCATTTCAGCTCCCCCTCGCATTCCTTAGACGACATATCCATCCTGGGCCTCCTGCAGTGCCACAATGATGCCACCTGAAGGTTGCAGGAACAGCAACTCATATTCTGCTTGGGAACCCTGCAGCCCAATAGTATCAATGTGGACTTCACAAGCTTCAAAATCTCCCCCTCCCCGACTGCATCCCAAAACCACCCCAGTTCGTCCACTCCCTCCACTGCATCCCAAAACCAGCCCAGCTTGTCCCCACCTCCCTAATCTGTTCTTCCTCTCACCTATCCCCTCCTCCCACCTCAAGCCGCACCTCCATTCCCTACCTATGATCCTCATCCCGCTCCCTTGACCTGTCCGTCCTCCCCAGACTGACCTATCCCTGCCCTACCTCCCCACCTATACTCTGTTCTCCACCTATCTTCTTTTCTCTCCATCTTTGGTCCACCTCCCCCTCTCTCCCTATTTATTCCAGAACCCTCTCCCCATCCCCCATTTCTGGTGAAGGGTCTAGGCCTGAAACGTCAGCTTTTGTGCTCCCAGGGTGCTGCTTGGCCTGTTGTGTTCATCCAGCTCCACACTTTGTTATCATCAATTAGATTGTTTGTTGTTTAATTTTGCTCAATTAAAGTTACTGTATTGTTATTAAATTGTCATCTTTTGTTTAAGCTACAGACCTGCTGTCTCAAATTGATTATCCACAAAGCCTGGCTAGGAACCATTGGGGTCAATTTTTAGGGTCTTTTAAAGATTTTCAATTTACTGTGTTTCAAATACAGAGGTAGAAAGGCTGATTTAATTTGACTGTTTGCCTCCATGTTATAATAAGGTCAACAATCCTCAGTGTTGCTCCCTAATACCTTCCCTGCTGAAATGGAAGAAACATACAATGATCAGACTGGAAACTCTCTCACGCTAACAAGACTGGGAGCCAGGATAGAAATTCAGCAAGTCCTGATCAGGAAAGGGTATGTGCAGCACTGAATGTCCAGGGGGAAGATCAGCTCTGTGGCCTATCCCATGACTGTACAATGTTCTCCCTACTACCAGAGTCAAGAATGTGTGGGACAGAAGTGTTACACTTTTGCCTATGACCAGTCTCAACCACATACCTTGGATCTCTGCTGACAATTAACGTATCTTGACAAAAAGCCTAACACACACACACTGACACACAGAGACACATACACACACATACACACGCAGACACACACACACACGCGCACGCACAGACACACACACCCACACACACACGCGCGCACACACACACACTCACATACACTCACACACACACACATACACACACACACACACACACATGCACGCATGCACACACAGACACACACTCACACGTGCGCGTGCACACACACACACACACACACACACACACACACACACCAGATAACTCACAAACAACCTTGACCAATTAACAAGAAGACATGAAGAATTAGCAAACTGACTTACACAGCCATGGTTTTTATTGATTAGATTCTGTCCTCACATCTTCCAAAATCAGGAAAACCTGGACCTTTCAAGTAAAAAATCATTTCCATCCCTATGATGGATCCTTGGCATTCTTTGGGAAAGGTAAGGGCCCAAGATTACCAATAGCTAGTTCGACTGGAGTTGTATGTCGGGACTATGTGGACACGGCAGACCCCACAGGAATTGCTTTGGAAGTTCAACTTTACTCGGGCTAAAACTTTCTAAAATTGCCAAACAGCCACTTAGCTCAAGGTCAGCTAGGGATGGGTGACAAATGCCAGGGTGGACACCAATATCCCATGAACATAATAAATGAAAAATACAAGAATCATAGAATTCTTGCAAGGTGGAAGCAGGCCATTCAGCCCACACCAACCC